>NC_085039.1:12726908-12766908 GCF_963692335.1 Osmerus eperlanus
CCCCTCCTTCCTCCCTCCCTCCCTCCCTCCCTCCCTCACCTCTCCCTCCCTCCCTCCTCTTTCCCTCCTCTCCTCTCCCTCCCTCCTCTCCTCTCCCTCCTCTTTCCCTCCTCTCCTCTCCTCTCCTCTCCCTCCTCTCCCTCCTCTTTCCCTCCTCTCCTTTCCTCTCCCTCCTCTACCCCCTCCTTCCTCCCTCCCTCTCCTCTCCCTCCTCTCCCTCCTCCTGTCCCTCCCTCCCTCTCCCTCCTCTCCTCTCCCTCCTCTACCCCCTCCTTCCTCCCTCCCTCTCCTCTCCCTCCTCCTGTCCCTCCCTCCCTCCAGTCGTTCCTGGTCCAGTCTTTCAACCGTAAGCGTCGTAACCGGGGAAACCACTCTTCCACCATTTCACCACGGCGATCGACACAGAGAACATCCGCTTCGTGTTCCACGCCGTCAAAGACACCATCCTGCAGGAGAACCTGAAGGACATCATGCTGCAGTGACCCCTGACCCCACACGACCCCCACACGACCCTGACCCCATACTGAACCCCCCCTCCCGCTGACCTAAACCAAGAACCACTAACTATTGAGAGAGGGGAGGGAGAGGGGGTGAAATAACCTTTTTATGCCTTCAGGGTACGATGTCCCAGTATACTCCCTGAGAGATAGAGAGAGAGAGAATTGTGATCATATGTGATGCACAAGTTACACAAGTTGTCTTTCACATGAACTTTCACAAGAACAAGAGAATCCCTCTCTCTGTCTCTCTCTGTCTCTCTCGCTCTCTCGCTCTCTCTTTTCCCCGTCTGGGAACAGCTGCAGACTGAAGGACTCACCACTCCCCCTCTCCCCCCCTCTCCTCACCCTCGTCGAGACAAAAGAGTGATTGTGCCCCCCCCACTCCTCGCCTCCCTCGCGGGCGGAGAGAAGAGACTTGGAGGGCTAAAAAAACAACCCTCACTCCCTCAGACACACACACACACATCACTCACACACACACACTACACAACCATACACACACCCTAAACTACAGGCTGTTATGCTCTCATGTAGAGTGTACATGACATTGTGATTGTGTTTTTGTTGATGATGATGCATCCTTTTATGATTCTGGATTCATGATGAATCTGTCTTACTGTTTCATCCCCCAACTCCTCCTACTATCTACTTCCTACCTACTTACAGGGTTAAGTCCCCTAGTCTCCTAGTCCTGTCCCCTAGTCCATACACTCTACTTCCTACCTACTTACAGGGGTTAAGTCCCCTAGTCTCCTAGACCTGTCCCCTAGTCCATACACTCTACTTCCTACCTACTTACAGGGGTTAAGTCCCCTAGTCTCCTAGACCTGTCCCCTAGTCCATACACTCTACTTCCTACCTACTTACAGGGGTTAAGTCCCCTAGTCTCCTAGACCTGTCCCTAGTCCATACACTCTACTTCCTACCTACTTACAGGGGTTAAGTCCTCTAGTCTCCTAGTCCTGTCCCCTAGTCCATACACTCTACTTCCTACCTAGTTGTATGTGTGTGCCTGTGTGTCCGTGTGTGTACACATGTGTGCGTGCATGTGTAATCATTAGTCTAGATCAGTGGTTCTCAACTTTTTACACCCGTACCGCCTCAGAAAATATTTGACTCTCCAAGTACCACCATTATGACCGACGCTAAAATACAGTAGCGTAATCCTACCCTATTGAGCTACACACAGTTCACACAGTAACTATGGTGGATGTTTGCTTGCGCCACCTGACCCGGGAACAGTCAGGTAGCACGTGCCAACATTTATTTTTGTTTCGAAACAAAAATATTATAGGGAAGGCAAAACTTATTTTAAATCACATTTCAATGATATCATGGTTAAGGTATTTAAATATTTCTGAGATTCCTCCGCGTACCACTAGAAGAGGGCACATAGTTTGAGAAGCACTGGTCTAGAACACTCTCTGTCACCACTAACCTTTACTGCAATGTGACTCTAACGCTGTATATGATCTGTTATGGATGATGTGTTCATTGCACTGGATGTAACAGAAAACCCTGAGAAGACGGGCAGAAAGATGTTTTTGAGAGGAGGGCGAGGAGGGAGGGAGAGGAGGGAGTTTGTTTTGTACTGATTCTGTGATTTCCAGAGGTAAATACACTGTTGTTCTCTGGTGAGACCCTGTCTGCGTTGTCTCTCTCTCTCCTCGTCTCCCTCTCTCTCTACGTGTCTCTCTCTTTCTCTATATCTGCCTTTCTTTCAATCTTTCTTCATGACTATTTTCAGTCCCTCCTCCTCTCTCTACTCTCTGGGTGTGCTTATCAGGGAGGAGAGAGGGAGGGAGGGTGTTATGATAAGAGCAGAGAGAGAGAGTGCTTGCAAGGACAGTTTCACTGGGTTAGAGTTATTCAAGTAGAAGCACAGGGTAGCAATACACATAATTGCTACCCACACACATTACAGTAACACACAAACACATATTAACACACACACTTTCAGTCCTAAGAGTGTAGTCCTCTTAGTCTCTTACTATATGTGTGTGTTTGTGTTCGAGAGAGAGAGAGAGAGGGGGCGAGGGCTGTGCATTGGAAGGACATTGGGAGGGTGGGAGAGAAGGCTGGAGAGGGGGAGGAGGGTGGGAGAGGGGGAAGAGGGAGGGAGAGGGGGGGAGGGAAATGAGTGGGACGGAGAGAATGTAAGAAAAAAGGAGGGAGGGAGAAAGAGGAGAAAAAAGATGAGGAGAGTCATATTTCTAGACTTCCTGAGCTGAAACACACATCAGTGTAAACCCCAAACCAGCATCCTAGCGGGAGGGGGAGGGGGAGGGGGAGGGGGGAGCAAGGGATGAGAGAATGACACATCTCAGTGGTATCAGATTAAATGGAGGAGTGTGTGTGTGTGTGTGTGTGTGCTTGTCTAGGTACGGGCAGACCAGTTGGAAGCTCTACTGACAAGCAACGCGACGATCCCTCTTGTGTGTGTGTGTGAGAGAGAGAGAGAGAGAGAGAGAGAGAGAGAGAGAGAGAGAGAGAGAGAGAGAGAGAGAGAGAGAGAGAAACTGTTTATAGAACAGAGGACACAGGAAGCCTGGTCCTGAACTCCTCCACAACATGTGTGTGTGTATGTGTGTGTGTATGTGTGTGTATGTATGTGTGTGTGTGTGTGTGTGTGTGTGTATGTGTGTGTGTGTGTATGGGTATGGGAGGGGTTTTGTGCATGTGTGTGCTTGTTTGTGCGTGGGTGTGAGTGAGAGAGAGAAAAAAAGAGGAAAACCTGTTTTCATCAACCAGATTAGAACAACAGACATCTGAATAGTTGTGGTGTGGAGAATCAGTACGCATCAACATTGCAAGTAAAGGAGGCTAGGAGGCAAGTAAAGGAGGCTAGGAGGCAAGTAAAGGAGGCTAGGAGGCAAGGCCACTGTTCAGAGTTAGAACACAGGCTGTTGTGATGGTGTGACTGTTCATGTGAACTTGTATGACAAGCATAAACAGCTGTACCTTCATGGGAACATTTAAAAACATAAGGTTGAAGATCGTTCTAGAGCAGCGATTCCCAACCTGTGGGCCGCGGCCCACTAGTGGTCCGCTAGGGTACTACAGGTGGACCGCCAAACCAATGAGAACTAAAGTACGAACAATTAATAAATACTAAAATATTTATACAACTGTTGGTAAATGATTCAATTGATTGATGATTGAATGATGATTCAAATTCTTACTAATTTAAAAATGAAATTTTGCCTTTAATTTATCATGACTGAAACGCTAATAGTTACACTTGGCACGTTGACGAAAAGACTGACTGACATTTCCACCTTAACTTGTACACGCTCACTTCAATCCACTATGCACGCATCACTTCTGCATATTGCACAACCTAGGTCAAAAAGTTCCGGTAGCGAGCAGTTACGTTCGTTCTGAAACACAAAATTCCGTTTTAACAATCAACGATGTACATATGAGTCTTTGTTGCTGCCCTTCAAGCAAGAGGGAAAAGGGGTTCAAATTGTACGTTTCGAGCTACATTGACAATTACGAAGGTAAGGTTTATCTAGAGCTAAGTCACACAGTAAAAGTAGCTAGCTACGCTAGCTCTAGCTATCTAGGATTTACATTTATTCATTTAGCAGACGCTTTTATCCAAAGCGACTTCCAAGAGAGAGCTTTACAAAAGTGCATAGGTCACTGATCATAACAACAAGATAGCCCAAAAACATTGCGAGTAGCCAAACATGAAGCATACATTGTGAAACGCAAATAAGTGCCAATGGGAAAACCATAAGAGCATGTAGTTAAACAAGTTACAAATTAAACAACATGAACCTCAAAAGTGCAAGAGTGTACCTGTAGAAAAAGCAAGCAACAATAATATAATATAATTCACAGCGAGTACAATAAGTTAAATCAGTTACAACTAACCAACAAGAGCAACAAGTCCCTCAGTAAGAGTCATTGTGTTCCTTGAGGAAGCTAACATCAGGTCCAGCCAAACATTCCTAAGTGCTGTTGTACTCCCGGAACAAGTGCGTCTTAAGCCTTTTCTTGAGGGTGGGGAGACATCAAGTCTCTCCTCCAGCCTTACACCCCCACCCTCCTCCAGCCTTACACCCCCACCCACCACCTACGGTCTTCTTCTGACAACCGTCTGGTGGTCCCACCTCTCAAGAGCGCCCGCTCCCAACCCAAGCTCTTCTCCCGTCTGGCCCCCCAATGGTGGAATCACCTCCCCACTTCCATCAGAGACACTGACTGTAGTCAGGTGCAGTCCCGTTCACCGCTCGGAAAGTAAGTACCAGGGTCTTGAATCTGATACGGGCAGTGATGGGAAGCCAGTGGAGGGAGTTGAGGACAGGGTGACATGGGAGCGTCTGGGTAGATTGAAGACCAGGCGGGCTGCTGCATTCTGAATCCTCTGGAGAGGGCGGGTTGCGCATGCTGGGGGACCAGCGAGCAGCGAGTTGCAGTAGTCCAACTTGGAGAGGACAAGTGCTTGGACTAGCAGCTGGGTGGAATGCTCAGACAGGTATCTCCTGATCTTCCGGATGTTGTAGAGGGTGAATCTACACGATCGGGAGACTGCAGCAATGTGGGCAGTTAGGGAGAGCTCATCATCCATGGTAACCCCGAGGTTCCTGGCAGAGGATGAAGGGTCACCGTCGCAGATCCCAGGGTGATTGAGAGATCGTGGGAGATGGAGGGTTTGGCCGGGATGATGAGAAGTTTAGTTTTGGCGAGGTTCAGCTGGAGGTGGTGCTTGGTAATTGTGGCGGAGATGTCTGTGAAGCAGGCCTCGATTCTAGCTGAGATCCCTGGATCAGTCGGGGGGAACAACAGGTACAGCTGCGTGTCGTCAGCGTAGCAGTGGTAGGAGAAGCCATGGGAGGTGATGATTGGTCCAAGCGAGGTGGTGTACAGGGAGAAGAGGAGGGGTCCAAGGACGGAGCCCTGTGGGACAACAGTGGAGAGCTGGCGAGGGACTGAGCAGTAATGTCTAGGCTAGCTAGCTAACAATTGTCTGTCAGCTTGCTTGCTAGTCGTTAATGTGAACTCACATTGCTCTGTCATATTTGTTCCCTGTAGGTAATGTATTATAACATGTCTTTCTAAGTTTATAAGTGGGAGAGATCTCAGTGTAGAGAGGGCGACCTGTTATCGGTCGATGAAAAAAAACGAGAAACCGCACAATGAGTGCAGGATTAATAAGAGAACAATAGCTACGGGTTAACAAGCTGTTCTGGTTATTAAAAATCACGTTTCTAACTTCACCTGAAGTTCTAGACCTGGCCTAGGTAGTTACGCAGGTTACCTCTCTCTACAATGTGTGCTTACTGTGGCGCTGATGGACACTGTCTTCTTTGATCGCTTTTATTTTTTCACACACAGTGAAAGGAGAGGAGAACAGAGAAGCCTAAAACAGCGTAAAGCAGAACAGAGTAGGCTACAGTAGAGTATAGAGAGTCCTCATAAAGTACTCATCCATGATGCTAACGTTTTTTATAAATCTTTTGTAGCAACTTTTTTAGAAACTTTTTTAGAAACTTTTTTTACCTTTTGAAAAAGAAATGTGACACCAAAAGTTTCTAGTTTTTTTCCACACACAGTGGGGAGAGCAGAGGAGAACAGAGAAGCCTAGAGCCTAAAGCAGAGCAGTATAGTAGAGTCCTCGTCAATGATGCAAACTTTTTTGAAAATATTTTTCCAACCTTTTGAAACTTTTTTCCGAAAAAAGGGTGGAGAGGTAGAGAGAGAAAGAGGGAGGGAGAGGAGGAGATGAGGGCGGGAGAGAGAATGATGTCTAAGCACACCCTTAGTTTAGCCTGCAGTTCTGTAGTTTCTTTGGTTCCCCACCAGGGAGAGTTAAAACTCTGGTTTTGCGACAATGCTGAAGTTTCCAGTAAGTCCTGCACTGACCCCAAAAAACTTGTTTTTGATTAATATGCCGATAAGAATGACTCATTTTGTTAATTTGAATCTGTCAGGAAACGCATAGAGCGATGGGTTGGCTTATCTGGATACATTTATAAAAAAAAAATATGCAAGACGGGGGGTCAGATGGCTGAGTGGTTAGGGAATCGGGCTTTTAATCAGAAGGTTGCCGGTTTGGTTCCAGGCCGAGCAATATGACGTTGTGTCCTTGGGCAAGGAACTTCACCCTACTTGCCTCGGGGGGAATGTCCCTGTACTTACTGTAAGTCGCTCTGGATAAGAGCGTCTACTAAATGTAAATGTAATGTAAGATGTATATTTTTACATATTAATTGACACTTTTTTGTGTCAATTAGTGTTCTTCTGTGTGTGTTGTGTCTGTGTGTGTTGTGTGTGTGTGTGTGTGGTGTGGGTGTGTGGTGTGGGTGTGTGTGTGTCTGTGTTGTGTGTGTGTCTGTGTTGTGTGTGTGTGTCTATGTGGTGTGTGTGTGTCTATGTGGTGTGTTGTGTGTCTATGTGGTGTGTGTGTGTCTGTGTGTGTCTATGTGGTGTGTGTGTGTACGTGTGCTTCTTTAACACCACCCTTGCAGGGAGTTCTGCGGTGGAAATATCTAGAATATTTCATCTGAGATAAGGAATCCCTCCCTTCCTCTTAAAGGACAAGCTGGGTGGGGGGAGGTGGAGAGGGAGGGAGTAAAGAGGGAGGGAGAGGAGAGAGGGAGGGAGGGAGAGGGAGGGAGTGAGAAAGAGGAGGGAGGGAGGGAGGTGGAGAGATAGGAGGGAGGAGGGAGGGAGGGAGGGAGAGGGAGGGAGAAAGAGGAGAGAGAGAGGGAGGAGAGAGAGGGAGGGAGGTGGAGAGAGAGGGAGGGAGAGGAGAGAGGGAGGGAGAGGGAGGGAGTGAGCAGAGGAGAGAGGGAGGAAGGTGGAGAGATAGGGAGGGAGGGAGGGAGGAGGGAGGGAAGGAGGGAGGGAAGGAGGAGGGAAGGAGGAGGGAGGGAGAGGGAGGGAGAGAGAGGGAGGAGAGAGAGGGAGAGAGTAGAGAGGGAGGGAGGTGGAGAGAGAGGGAGGGAGAGGAGAGAGGGAGGGAGGTGGAGAGATAGGGAGGGAGGGAGGGAGGGAGGTGAGGAGGGAGGGAGGAGAGGAGAGAGGGAGGGAGTGAGAAGAGGAGAGAGGGAGGGAGGTGGAGAGATAGGGAGGGAGGGAGGGAGGGAGAGGGAGGGAGAAAGAGGAGAGAGGGACACAAGGACAGAGAAAAGGGAGAGGGGGACACAAGGACAGAGAGAAGGGAGAGGGGGACACAAGGACAGAGAGAAGGGAGAGGGGGACACAAGGACAGAGCAAAGGGAGAGGGGGACACAAGGACAGAGAAAAGGAGAGAGGGGGACACAAGGACAGAGAGAAGGGAGAGGGGGACACAAGGACAGAGCGGGGGACACAAGGACAGAGCAAAGGGAGAGGGGGACACAAGGACAGAGCAAAGGGAGAGGGGGACACAAGGACAGAGCAAAGGGAGAGGGGGACACAAGGACAGAGCAAAGGGAGAGGGGGACACAAGGACAGAGCAAAGGGAGAGGGGGACACAAGGACAGAGCAAAGGGAGAGGGGGACACAAGGACAGAGCAAAGGGAGAGGGGGACACAAGGACAGAGCAAAGGGAGAGGGGGACACAAGGACAGAGCAAAGGGAGAGGGGGACACAAGGACAGAGCAAAGGGAGAGGGGGACACAAGGACAGAGAAAAGGGAGAGGGGGACACAAGGACAGAGCAAAGGGAGAGGGGGACACAAGGACAGAGCAAAGGGAGAGGGGGACACAAGGACAGAGAAAAGGGAGAGGGGGACACAAGGACAGAGCAAAGGGAGAGGGGGACACAAGGACAGAGCAAAGGGAGAGGGGGACACAAGGACAGAGCAAAGGGAGAGGGGGACACAAGGACAGAGCAAAGGGAGAGGGGGACACAAGGACAGAGCAAAGGGAGAGGGGGACACAAGGACAGAGCAAAGGGAGAGGGGGACACAAGGACAGAGCAAAGGGAGAGGGGGACACAAGGACAGAGCAAAGGGAGAGGGGGACACAAGGACAGAGCAAAGGGAGAGGGGGACACAAGGACAGAGAAAAGGGAGAGGGGGACACAAGGACAGAGCAAAGGGAGAGGGGGACACAAGGACAGAGCAAAGGGAGAGGGGGACACAAGGACAGAGAAAAGGGAGAGGGGGACACAAGGACAGAGCAAAGGGAGAGGGGGACACAAGGACAGAGCAAAGGGAGAGGGGGACACAAGGACAGAGCAAAGGGAGAGGGGGACACAAGGACAGAGAAAAGGGAAACGTGTTTCAAGGAAACTGACACTGACAAACATCCCTAGGATGTTGTGCGTGCGTGTGTGCCTGCGTATGGTTTCCTGCTCTCCAGATTCTCTTCCCTAAACTGACACCCACTTAACTGTCACACACACACACACTGACAGGCAGAGATAGAAGGGGTGGGAGAGAGTGTGTGTGTGTGGGGGGAGAGAAATATAGAGACGGTATGAGAGATATATTATTAGATATACGAAGAAAAACGGAGGGCATCACTGGAAATTCCAAATAAGCGATGCGTGTCGACGCGCCCACACACACACACACACACACACGTACTGTGAGAGTGACGTACTGGTACTGGTACTTTGGTACTTCACACTTCTGACTTGATAGTTTTACTTTCACTTAACGGTAACTGAACCACCGCGCGATCTGAGCGCATTCTTGACACCGCCCCGCACCAGGACCAGCTCGACCGCAGGTCACCGTTATCTTTAGTAGAACATGTCTGCCTCCAATCTCGGTGGAATTTTCGTCCTTCTTTCATTCTCAGTGTTTCAATGTTTTGCCTTAAACGGTAAGTCCAATTTCCTACTATAGGCTAGGCTACCCAGATGTATTGTGTCGGCTATACGGTAACTTGATAAGTGGCTTTGATCGTCACTCTGGTCGATGCAGTGAAGCTCAGTTTAACCCTCGTGCTGCCTTCGGGTCACATGACCCAAAGGTTCATAACGAACCATTGTTGTGTTTACCCAATTTTACCCAATACAAAAACAAATAAAAATAATTTTCTTTTAACCATTCCAATGTGGGGGGTCTGAGACAGCCCGACAGTTAAAAGAAAATGCTTCACTTTGTTTTTGTATGAGGTAAATTTGTCGCAATACGACGGTGGGTCACAATGACTGATGGGTCAGAATGACCCGAAGATAACACAAGGGTTAATTCATTAAAAAAAACTACGAGGGATATTAGCCTAGATTATATTTCAACTTTTAACACACTTATTGGCACACTTTAGGCAATCGGGAATTTAAAAGTTAGAACTGTCTTTGGAAGTAGCATATCTATTATCACGGCGACATCGCAGAAAACAAGCTTCGCTTCTTTCGCCGTCAAGGAAAGGAGAGAGTTTGCTCTCGTGTTCAACGGAAGCGTTTTCAAGCAACGAGATGGTGGGAAGCAACGAACAATACCCGGAAGAGGCGTGCGTGCGTTTCCATAGTGATTATAAGCGGGCTGGTCAGCAACAATGTTGGGAGTCAGACTTGCAGGTTTCGGTCTTGATAAAGTGTACGAGCAGAGACGGGTATTGTTTTCATGAAAGGTTGTGTAGCCTCATGGCTCATGATGCAGTGCAGGGGCAGGGATCATGATGGGGGGTAATATAGTCATATTGGGACAAGTCTAAGCTGGTGTTCTAACTGTCTAACATCCCCTACCTCTCTCCTCTATCTCTTCTATCTCTCAAATTACTGTTCTCTCTCCTACCTCTCTTCTCTTCCTCAATATCATTCCCTCACCCCCCTTTCACTCCCTCTCACCCCCCTTTTCACTCCCTCTCACCCCCCCCCCCCTTTTACTCCCTCTCACCCCCTTTTCACTCCCTCTCACCCCCCTTTTCACTCCCTCTCACCCCCCTTTCACTCCCTCTCACCCCCCTTTTCACTCCCTCTCACCCCCCCCCACCCCTTTTACTCCCTCTCACCCCCTTTTCACTCCCTCTCACCCCCCTTTTCACTCCCTCTCACCCCCCTTTTCACTCCCTCTCACCCCCCTTTCACTCCCTCTCACCCCCCCCCCCCCTTTTCACTCCCTCTCACCCCCCCTCTCACTCCAGATCCAGCCTGTGCAGGCCTGATGCAGATCAGCCCCTCCAGGCTGGTGGTGAGGTACGGAGACCCAGCCTCGGCCCTCTGCACCATCACCCAGGACCCCAAAGAACCAGACCTGTTCAGCTGGGAGGCTTCTATAGGCGACGTGCGGATCCCTGGGCCCAGAAACAAGACCTTGCAGGTGGACAGGGTTGACCAGTGGGACACGGCACCTCTGTGTTACAGCACCTTCCTCATGAAGAGCGAGGAGTTACAGTGTAAAACACGGCTGAACGTGACTGTGTACCGTGAGTTCACACACACACTCAATCTGGGGTTTTAGTGAGTGTAGTGTCATCTTTCATAGATTTGTTAGTTAGACGATGTCTAGCGTGTGTGTGTGTGTCCACAGAGCCTCCAGACAGCATCCGGCTGCTAGCAGAGATGACAGGAGACATGGTTGAGGGTAGTGAGTACACGGTTAACTGCTCTGTAGAGAACGTTGCTCCCATCCAGAAGCTCAAGGTACGGTTCTACAGAGGAGACACCCTGCTGAGCACCCAGGTGCATCCTGAAACCACAGAGCTCAAGCCACAGAGCGCAGCCTTCCGTCTGGACGTGATGGCCAGGGAGGAGGACGATGGCTCGGAGGTGTGGTGTGAGGCCAGCCTGGACCTGGAGAACACGCCCGTGAACAAGTCTGCACGAGTCAGGACCAGTGTGCTCTGTGAGTCTGCTCACACACACACACACACACACAGTCACACACTATCAGATTCACATGCACACAATCAGATGTAAAGTACATACACAAGATCACACACACACACTCTCTACAGTTTACTTGTGGTTTGTTATATCACAGTGTGATATAACAAGTGTTTGTGTGTGTTCGTCCACTAACATCATCACCCCTCTTTCCTCCTTCTCTCACCCCTCTCTCCTCCTTCTCTCACCCCTCTCTCCTCCTTCTCTCACCCCTCTCTCCTCCTTCTCTCTCCTCCCCCTCTCACTCCTCCTCCTCTCACCCCTCTCTCCTCCTCCTCTCACTCCTCTCTCCTCCTCCTCTCACCCCTCTCTCCTCCTCCTCTCTCCTCCTCTCTCCTCCTCTCACTCCTCCTTTCCTCCTCTCACCCCTCTCTCCTCTCCTCCTCTCACCCCTCCCTCTCTCCTCCTCCTCTCACCCCTCTCTCCTCCTTCTCTCACCCCTCTCTCCTCCTTCTCTCACCCCTCTCTCCTCCTTCTCTCACCCCTCTCTCCTCCATCTCTCTCCTCCCCCTCTCACTCCTCCTCTCACCCCCTCTCTCCTCCTCCTCTCACTCCTCTCTCCTCCTCCTCTCACCCTCTCTCCTCCTTCTCTCTCCTCCTCTCTCCTCCTCTCACTCCTCCTTTCCTCCTCCTCTCAACCCCTCTCTCCTCTCCTCCTCTCACCCCTCCCTCTCTCCTCCTCCTCTCACCCCTCCCTCTCTCCTCCTCCTCTCACCCCTCTCTCCTCCTCTCACTCCTCTCTCGTCCTCCTCTCACCCCTCTCTCCTCCTTCTCTCTCCTCTCTCCTCCTCTCACCCCTCCCTCTCTCCTCCTCCTCTCACCCCCTCCCTCTCTCCTCCTCCTCTCACCCCTCCAGACCGCCCCCAAAATACAGACCACGCATCTAGATTCAAAACAGCCAGTCAGCATCACTGAAGGAGACACTCTGAAACTCAACTGCAAGGCGCGAGCTAACCCCGCCCCCTCCTACTCCTGGACATTCCCCCAAGCTCTCGGCCACACCCACGACACAGAGGTCCCTCATCCTCCCTCACGTGAAGCACACAGGAAATTACACGTGTAAAGTCTGGAACAGCCAAGGGACTGATGCCATACGTACCTGGTGGAGGTCAAAAGGTGAGGAGGGATGAGTATGGCTCAATTATCAAATATCGTACAGTGACAGTAAAATATCTGTTATATAAGGAATATAATATGAAGGTTGAATAAATAAAAAATAAGGCAAGAGATCTGATGGTAGTTATGGGTATAGCTCAGTGGTAGAGTATTTCACTTCAGATCAATGAATTAAATGAATTCATTTTTATTATTTAATAACAAGAATATTTGAAGTGTTTGAATACAGCTGGAAAACAAATACATTGAAAATGTATTAATGTAGCATTCACTTGAACAATAGTTCAAAATGCTTTGAGGAATAATACTGTATTTCCTCTCCCCCTCTCCTCTCCCCCCTCTCCTCTCCCAACTCTCTCCTCTCCCCCTCTTCTCTCCCAACTCTCTCTCCTCTCTTCTCCCCCTCTCCTCTTCTCTCCCAACTCTCCTCTCTCCCAACTCTCTCCTCTCCCCCTTCTCCTCTCCTCTCCTCTCCCCCTCTCTTCTCCTCCTCTCCTCTTCTCTCCCAACTCTCTCTCCTCCTCTCCTTGTCCTCTCCCCTCTTCTCTCCTTTCCACAGTGGACTGGCTCCCCATCATTGCAGGGCTGGTGGGGGCGGTGATATTTGTTGTCATAGTAATTGGATGTTTCATATTCAAGGGCCCATTACAATCAGACCAGGACCGGACGCTATGACTTAAGGAACATCTTCCAATCACTGAAGGGTGCCAGCAATCATGTGGCCCTGTCCAATGGGTCTCTTCTGTAGGACGAGGCTTAGGGAGGTTGACTGGAAAACTTTTTGGTTGTTTTAGCCAATCTCTTTTGTAGGGCGGGTCTTAGGAGAGTCCATAGACAAACCTACTGGTTGATGATGGTAAATGCTGCTGTAAGTTAACAAAATATAGTGTAAATAAATCAATGGCTAAAGATATTTAGGCAAGACACTGGACAAGATACAGTATTTGAGGTGTTGTAAACCTACAGATTTGCCTCCACAAACTTTCTTGTTGCTATGTTGTTTGTTGCTGTCATGTTGCTAAAGATGTCCAACATGTGTTTAAGGTGTGCTTGAATGTCAATGTAGACCATAGGCTACTACTGAGGACTGAGTACAGGAACAGCACAATCACATGGTTATGTTTCTATGGTGACCACAGGAATGTCAGGAATATGAGTGACTGTTTCAATGTGAGACAATTTGTCCATATTTTATTTGACTTTCAGTCATGTAATGTCAAATCAATTTGCATTGTAGATCTGAACATGAAAAGTGACAAATCTTTTTAAAAGGTTTTCAAGACTGCCATTCACTAACCATAGTAACCATGACAGAAACATAACTTGATAGCAAGCTAAAATTTTTGAGCGTTTCTAAAAAGGTTTCCAGACTAAAATGTTAACAGTATTCTGAATATGTGAAGTTAAAAAATACCTACTATTCATTTCAACACTGAAGCATCAACAGTTATCATAGGTCACATGAGTTTAATCTGCACACGTTATAAGTAAATCACTGACGCTCAGCATACTGTGACTGAGTTTTAACCAACGGTTTTGTGTGAGTGAGTTGGTAGACATTTTATGTGTTATGTTTTTCCAGCCCACCGTTAATAAAAACTATTGTGAGGGAAGGCCGTCTGCCGTGTGTCTTGCCCCCTCTAGAGTCAAAAGTAGAACATCGAGACAACGCCACCGAAGTTAAATCGATTGAATACATTTAGCTGCCGTTAAACACCGTTTTGAGCTTGTGTAACGATGGTCAAACACTCAAACGATGGACAGACGAAAACATTCTTTAGCTCTGGAAGTTGTATGTGGGAGACTGAGTGAAAGACAAAAAACGGCGTTAGATAAAGGACATGTTATTATGATTTAACGCAGAACGTCATAACACCGGAAGTACTCAAGCTGGAAAGGTTAAAAGGGACTTCTTTTAGCCGTCTCCCGTTAGCTTCAGTTTACATATGCTGCAAGTATGGAGGTGACACGGAAAAGTAAGTCGTTATTATGCATTTCTCACCCTCACACTGAAAAGCCACACCAGAAAGATTCCCTTAAATCAACACGACTTAAATGTCGTTGTCTTTTACCATTATCCAGCCAGCCAAAATTACCCTTTTGAATGCGGGGCTAGCTTGCTAGTTAGCTTGACCGGCAGTGTATTTGCTGGAATTCAGTATTGTCGAAATGCCAGGCACCAAAAGCTAACATGGCACTAAAAGCTAGGCTAACATTTACAAATAAATCAATGTCGAGTTTTATGTTCGTTGTGAGTTTGTATGTTAATATTAATAAACAAAGTGTACATTTCGTTGGTGACTATTCACACGCCAGAACAGCGTTATATGAACACCTTTTTCTCCAGAAGTCCGTTGCAATTGACAGCGCTAACCGGAGCTAATGCTAGCTAGCCGCTACATGTTTAGTGCCAGCTAGCATTACAAATGAAAGCTGTAATGACAGTTATGACGTTTCTTTATTTCAGATTTTAAAGACAGTTTAAGCACTGTAAACAGCGCCATAGAGGAAGCGGATTTTCTAGCCATTGATGGGGAATTTTCAGGTACAGTAGGCGTTGCAGCGGCGTACTATACAGCCGAAGCTGGTTAACGTGGTTACGAACGTAACCGTGGCATCGGATGCATGGGCATGGTAGCTTCTTTTTTTCCAAACGGTTTTATGTTTGCAGGTATAAGTGACGGCCCTAACGTTAGCGCGCTCACGAACGGGCTGGACACGCCAGAAGAACGCTATACCAAGCTCAAAAAGGTAAGGATGCTAGTTGTCATAACTACAGCGACTATACGAGCCATAGACACAAGCCCCCAAAACGTACACATACGAAATATGACATTATAATACGACACACTGGAAAATCATCGAAATTGAATTCTCTGTCTCTCAGCATTCCATGGAGTTTCTCCTCTTCCAGTTTGGACTGTGCACGTTCAAGTATGACCAAGCAGAATCTAAGTGAGTCTAGACAGACATGAATAATCCATGGAACAGCAAACTCTGAGATATACACACACACACAGAGGTCCCCACTAACCCTCTGCTTGTGTTTTCACAGGTATATCATCAAGTCTTTTAACTTTTACGTATTTCCAAAGCCATTCAACAGAACATCACCTGACATCAAGTTCATATGCCAAGTGAGTTCACGTTTGTCGCTAAGCATGAGGATGGTGATAGTGGTGTTGGTGATGATGATGATGATGATGAGGGTTCATTGTTTCAGAGCTCCAGCATAGACTTCTTAGCCAGTCAGGGGTTTGACTTCAACAAGGTCTTCTGTAATGGTGAGAGAGCTATGAGACACACACACACCACACTACCTAATATGTTATGCTTAATTCAATACTGCATAAGTCTAGCCAATATGACTGTCTGACCCCTATATTTTACATTGGTCTATTAGATACTAGATTATGAATATTGTTTACATAAAATAGGTTATATTATGTTTTTTGGAAATCCAGAACATTTCTTTGCAAATAACTTCTGTGCTGTTGATAAACTTGACCTGACCCTCTGGTTGCCATAGGGATCCCCTACCTGAACCAGGAAGAAGAAGCACAGCTGAGGGAGCAGGTTGAGGAGAGGCGGAGCCAGTCCAATGGGGCCACGCCCTCTTACATATCCCCTTCCTCCAAGGGCCCTGCCCACGTCCCCGATGAGCACAAAGACTTCATCAACCGCGTGGTGTGAGTTCTCCTAGCAACCTCGTCACTGTAGCAACCCCCCAGCTCTCTCCCCTGACCCCTCTCTGACCCCTGACCTCTCTCTGACCCCTGACCTCTCTGCAGGGAGAAGGTTGAGGCTCTTCTCAGCAACTCAGACAAGACTGTGGATCTGGAGCCTTGTACTGGGTAATCATGTCTCTTCTGGTAAACCCTCTCATGCTCTCTCTCTCTTGTCTTGTCTCTGTCTCTCTCTGTCTGTCTCTCTGTCTCACACACACATAATCCCTGGTCTTCTGAGCACTCTCCCCCTCCCTCCAGGTTTCAGAGGAAGCTGATCTACCAGACGCTCAATTGGAAGTGAGTAGTTGTAGTTGTGGTGGTGGTGGTGGTGTAATCTTGGTAAACAAGCCTGGTTAGTTGACAGTAAACGGGAAGGACTTACTGTGTTCACCTCTCAGGTTCCCTAAGGGCCTGCACGTGGAAACCGTGGAAACGGAGAAGGTAGCAGTGGATGTTGATGCATGACACATGCGCACACACACGTGCACACACACCATGACATGCATACACAGACCCTAAAGGTATATATATTGTGTGTGTGTGTGTGTAGAAGGAGCGCTACATCCAGATCAGCAAGGCTGATGAAGAGGAGAGGAGGAGGAGGCAGCAACAGAGACACGAGAGGGAGCAGGTGTGTGTGTGTGTGTACACGTTTGACCCGTCCACAGTGGAAGCTGGCTTCTAACGTGTGTGTGTGTGTGTGTGTGTGTGTGTAGGAAGAGCTGAATGATGCTGTGGGTTTCTCCAGGGTCATTCACTTCATCTCCAGATCAGTAAGTCTCAAACCATGTCTCCTTAAAGTCTAACTAAACTGCCAAACCTAAAGGGAAACATTCTAGTGTGTGGTGGTTGTGTGTGTGTACAGCGCTGATGTGCCCCCCCTCCGCCCAGGGAAAGCTGGTGGTTGGACACAACATGCTGCTGGATGTGATGCACACCATCCACCAGTTTTACTGCGCCCTGCCTGAGGTACGTGGAACTGCAGCGCTCTGCTCTGAAACTCAGCTCAGAGAACCGTCACGGAGAACAGCAGTGTTTCCCCTACCATTTATATTAGGGCCCCCCCCACACCCCTGGAAGGTCAAGTAAAAAAAAAAATATATATATATATATATATATATCGCCTGATCACAAAATAAGTCATTTCAGGTTACCTTTCCTATAAAACGGGTGTATAGCTTGCTCTTTTAGTAAACAAACTAAATGGCCTCATGTTATTTCTTATTTACACGACGGCGTGTCATTTCTGTCTCTACATGGTCGCCCCCCCCCCCCCAAAGCTGTAAACCTGGAAACACTGAACAGTCATGTTCCTCTGAGTGGCGTTGAGTCGTCATGGTGGCGTTGAGTCGTCATGGTGGCGTTGAGTCGTCATGGTGGCGTTGAGTCGTCATGGTGGCGTTGAGTCGTCATGATTTTTGTCCATCTCCTTACAGGACCTGAGAGACTTCAAAGAGGTCACCACCTGTGTTCTCCCCAGGTATGTGCTGTGTTCCTTTAGGTACTGTTTCTCCCCCCCCCATACTGTGTGTGTGTGTGTACCTCAAGCTAACGGGTGTGTGTGTGTACCTCAAGCTAACGTGTGTGTGTGTGTGTTCTACCAGGTTGTTAGACACCAAGCTCATGGCCTCCACTCATCCCTTCAAGGTAACTGACCTTTGAACCCTGACCCACCCCCACCGTACCACGTTCAGCAGTCTTCTACTCTGGTGGTTGTGTGTTAATACTGTGTGTGTGTGTGTGTGTTAGGAACTCATCAGCAACACTTCTCTGGCTGAGCTGGAGAAACAGTTGAAAGAGTGCCCCTTCAAGTCCCCCAGAGTTGGTAAGAACATGGATCCAAACATGAAGGGTTAGGGTTACATGGATCCAAACATGAAGGGTTAGGGTTACATGGATCCAAACATGAAGGGTTAGGGTTACATGGATCCAAACATGAAGGGTTAGGGTTACATGGATCCAAACATGAAGGGTTAGGGTTACATGGATCCAAACATGAAGGGTTAGGGTTACATGGATCCAAGGTTTCTGAGCTCCCAGGAGTTGCTGTGGACAGTTGTCCTGTACTTGAACCAGGTCTGGCTAACTAAAGGCTTTCTGGTGGCTGGAAGGATTACAAACATCTACTCATCTACGTAACCTTGTTAATTTCCTGTGTTCCGTCCAATCAGAGACGGCGCCTGGTTTCCCTAGTTACGACACGTCTCAGGAGCAGCTGCATGAAGCGGGCTACGATGCCTACATCACTGGGCTCTGCTTCATCTCTATGGCCAACTACCTAGGTACACACCTACGCACGCACACGCACACACCTACACACACACCCCTCTCGTGGCTGACCAGTCCTATCCCCCCAGGCACGTTCCTGACCCCCCCCAAGACTCACATCGGCTCTCACTCCAAACTCATCGAACCCTTCTTCAACAAGTAAGACCCCTTCCTGCTCTTCCTCTTCCTGTTTGTCACCCCGTCACTCTCTCTCATTGAATCTCTCCTTTCTCTCCATCCGTATTCAGGTTATTCCTGATGAGGATAATAGATATTCCCTACCTCAACATCAGCGGACCAGACTGTGAGTGTGTGCACACACACACACACACACACACACACACTTTCACTTGCAGGATGGTGGTAATGCTCTCCTGTCTCCAGTGCAGCCTAAGAGGGATCATGTACTGTACGTCACCTTCCCTAAGGAGTGGAAGACCAGCGACCTCTATCAGCTCTTCAGTGCCTTTGGTGAGCCTGCCTGTCTGCCCACTTTCTGTCGCTCTCCCTCTCCCTCTGCTCAACCTAACCCTGGTGTTGTGTGTTGCCTAGGTAACATCCAGGTGTCATGGATAGATGACGTGTCGGCCTTCGTGTGTCTGAGTCAGACTGACCAGGTTCAGATAGGTGAGTCTCCTCTCACCCCCTCTCCTCTAGCCCTCTCTCCTCCTCTCTTCCTCTCGCCCCCTATCCTCTAGCCCTCTCGCCCCCTATCCTCTAGCCCTCTCGCCCCTCTCCTCTCTCCTCCTCTCGCCCCCTTTCCTCCTCTCACCCCCTCTCCTCATCTTTCTCTGTGCCCCCCCCTCCTCCTCTGTGCTCCTCCAGCCATGAACACCAGTCGCTATGCGGAGAGCTACCGTATCCAGACGTATGCAGAGTACGTCCAGGGGCGGCAGCAGGAGAGGCAGGCCCAGGGAGGAGGCTCCTCCTGGGGGGCGGACGCCTGGGTCCGGCCCTCCACTGCACCCTCCTACGGATACACACAGCACAAGTGAGGGGCGCATGCTCACGCCCACATACACCCCTACCTGTACTGTGTGTATTATCTCTTAACGTGTGTGTGTGTGTGTGTGGCAGGGCCCCAGGGAAGCGCAGCATCAGTCCGGTCCAGGAGGACGACACACACGACTGGAGCCTGTCCTCCTCACAGGGCAGCAAGAAGATCAGGACTGACGGTACACACACACATACACACACACTCATACATACACACACTGCCCATATTTGAGTTTTGAAGTGTGTGTGTTCCTCTCCAGGTGTGTGTGTTCAGACGTACGCAGGCGTGGTGGACAGCAAGACGACAGAAGGCTGGCTTAATACCACGTAAGTACCGTACACACACACACACACACACGACTCTGTCCCAGGGTGATTGGGTGCTCCTGTCCCAGTCCTGTGATTGGGTGCTTCTGTCTACAGGTCGCCGGCTGATTTGTCGGGGACGAGTCCGACTCAGGAAGAGGAGAGTCCTGAGGCCTCTCAGCCAATCAGTGAGACAGGGGCGGTTGCCTGGCAACAGCAACCCCCTGCCAATCAGAAAAGGAAGGGTCGCAAGAACCAGAAGAAGACAGAAGTCGAGACAGGTGTGTTCACATTCTACAGTTCTGTGAACCAGAATGTTCCGGTCAAGGCTGTGTGGAGTAGTACCTTACTGAGACTTCAGTTACAGCCCAGCATGCATGCAGCTGTTCTGCTGTGTTCTCAGTTACCAGGGGTTTGGTAGTGCTGAGTGTTCTGGATGGTTCTACAGGTGTTTGGTAGTGCTGAGTGTTCTGGATGGTTCTACAGGTGTTTGGTAGTGCTGAGTGTTCTGGATGGTTCTCCAGGTGTTTGGTAGTGCTGAGTGTTCTGGATGGTTCTCCAGGTGTTTGATAGTGCTGAGTGTTCTGGATGGTTCTACAGGTGTTTGGTAGTGCTGAGTGTTCTGGATGGTTCTACAGGTGTTTGGTAGTGCTGAGTGTTCTGGATGGTTCTCCAGGTGTTTGGTAGTGCTGAGTGCTCTGGATGGTTCTACAGGTGTTTGGTAGTGCTGAGTGTTCTGGATGGTTCTACAGGTGTTTGGTAGTGCTGAGTGTTCTGGATGGTTCTACAGGTGTTTGGTAGTGCTGAGTGTTCTGGATGGTTCTACAGGTCCTGAAGTGGCTCCTCTGTACGACGTGCCCCAGGTCTGGTAGGAGGAGGGCCTGGGCACCACCCGCTCTGCTGATGGACCACGGGACACCCTGGATACCGTTCCCACGGCACTCGCTGGACCTGTGCAGCAGGGGGGACATCCCATAATGAAGCCATGTGTAAATGACACCAACAGTCTCTCACCATCCTCCCAGACAACACATCACCAAGGCTTTTTAACCATCTGTGTGTGTATGCGTGCGCGTGCGACCAGATGACAGCACTTAACTGGTCCTGTGGTTTACACGTTTTTGTATTTCAGTGTGAATATTTTTAATAGTCTTCGCCCACCTTCGCCCATCAATTCTTTTTTAAACGTGTTTATACCCTGGTGATCTGGTAGCCCGTCGTCCTCAACACATCATAAATGTTTATATTTATTCTTGGTGTAAACCCCAGGCACAACCAGTCTGATGTCCAACCCAGCTGTTTACTTGTTTATTTAGAAGTCTTATTTCGTTTTTTGTACGTTCCCTGTAAACTGTCAAAGAATGTTCCGGTGAAAAATTGTCGTCATTTTTTGTATGACGCGGTGTAAAAGTGTCTAAAATAATATTTCCTTACATTGAAAGGAAAAATAAAAATGTTTCTTAGTAACTTTTGTTTCTTTGAGTTCCTGTCTTTCTCCCTCCTCCTGTCTGTCTACCTCTGCCGTTTCTCCTCCTGTCTGTCTACCTCTGCCGTTTCTCCTCCTGTCTGTCTACCTCTGCCGTTTCTCCTCCTGTCTTTCTCCCTCCGCCGTTTCTCCTCCTGTCTGTCTACCTCTGCCGTTTCTCCTCCTGTCTTTCTCCCTCCTCCTGTCTGTCTACCTCTGCCGTTTCTCCTCCTGTCTGTCTACCTCTGCCGTTTCTCCTCCTGTCTGTCTACCTCTGCCGTTTCTCCTCCTGTCTGTCTACCTCTGCCGTTTCTTCTCCTGTCTGTCTACCTCTGCCGTTTCTCCTCCTGTCTGTCTACCTCTGCCGTTTCTCCTCCTGTCTGTCTACCTCTGCCGTTTCTTCTCCTGTCTGTCTACCTCTGCCGTTTCTCCTCCTGTCTGTCTACCTCTCTTCTCTGTAGTGTGTAAAGCTTTTGACTGCAGTTCAAGAGGTTGCAGGTTTGAAACCCCCCTGTCACTTTAGATGAATGATGATGCTAAAGGTATTTCTTGTTTCTTGCCCCCTCCCTGTGAGGACCAGAAAGACAGCTTGATGTCATGTCAGCTTTTATTAATAAAGCAGACATGATCAGAAGGCACCAGCAGAAAGTGGTCAGGCCAGTTCTAGACCAGGGAACACTGTTCCAGCACAGGTCCATTTTCTACAACACTTAAACATGGTTCTAGTTTTGTTACAACAATCATGTTCTATAACCTTCCACACCATTGTTCTGTGGTCCAGAGTTGATGAGTTGGATCCCCAGTCTACATGCTAAACACACGCATGTTCAGGCAACTGGTTAGGGTGTGGAGGCGTAGCCTGTTTGACCTCCAGGAAGCAGAGTCCAGGGAGGTTGCCGTGGGGTCTGGTAACCCCGGGCAACAGGACGATGCTGAGGGTGTGGTCTGGGAGGGATTTGAACAGCTTCCGGACACGCCCGTCCAATTTCCTCATAGCGTGCTCCACTTCTTGGTCCTGGTTGCCGGGCGGGTAGCCAAGGGGGGTCGTCTCCATGGATACCCAGGAGGGCAGGTGGGGCGGGGTCAGGGCCAGGCAGGTGGATGACTTCCTGTCCCAGAGTTCCACAGGTGAGCTGAGGGCTGCCTTCACACTGCCACAACTCTGATACTCTGGAAAAACAATTTTCAACTTTTACACTGAATTTGATTCATTTAGCAAACACTTATCCTAGTACAGTAGGGGATAAGATGCGCATAGTATACTTTGCATAGTGCAAAGTATAATCATATCTACATGTCTGTTCCATCTCTCTGAGCAGTTTTATTGACATACAAATACAGTCTCCAAACTGAATGACTAGGGCGGTCTTGGATTTATCAAACTCACTTATGAAAGCATGCCTTCTTCGTTTCCCAGAGGTCTTTGTGGGCATGATGATGCCTTCGATGGTTCCGAACCGCCCAAAGGCGTCTCTCAGATTGTATCTCAGGTCGTTTTCACAGGGCTCTGAGGAGCTAGCATGTAGCTCATCTCCGTTAGCGCCTAGCACATCGTGTTTGACTGGGTGCTCTGGACATTTGGCATGTAGCATATTTCCATTGACTTTTGCTGGGACCCGGGTGTGGTTAACGCTAGCCTTTAGCCCGGCGGCGTAGATGAGGTTAGTGTTGAGGGGGTCGTCACGCAGAGCGGCGAGGAAGACGTCCAGATCCAGCATGGATTCCTTGATGGGCCGCTGGACCTGAACAGAAAGGAAGGGAGGAATGAGAGGGAGAGAGAGAAAGATACAGGGAGGAATGAGAGGGAGACAGATGCAGGGAGGAAAGAGACAAACCTTGCAGGGTGCTTCCTGTAGCAGGAGTCCGTTTAGCGTCTCCACGGCTAGCTGGGCTCCCTCCAGCAGCTCAAACTCCACCTCAGCATGCAGCTAGATGGCAGAAGTCACACTCAGGTCAGAGGTCACTGGCCACTCAGCCCCACACTGGAAACAGACTTCTATAACGTTTCTCAGAGTTCTAGAGTGTTGTTCAGCCCTACCGTCTGGGTGTTCAGCATCCTGACGTTTCGGATGGTTCCACAGCTCCTGAACAGTTTCTTCACCTCCCTCTCTGTATAGGCTGGGGGCAGTGGCCCAGCAAACACCACACACATCTCTCTCAGACGCACACACACCTGACACACATGACAATCCATCAGTATTCATACTAAAAAACATTTGGAATCACTGGAAAAATCATTGGAATCATCCATGTTAGTCTAGATGTCCCCCACTGTGTGTTGAGAGAGCAGGAGTCTGGAGTCGGAGAACTGGACCACACTGAGCGAGGGAGGGTCCTCCTCTATCCTCCTCCTGAATGACGACAGCACCTGGAGAGAAGGAAGGAGAGAAGAGGGTAAAGGGATTGATGGAAAAAAGAGAAGGGTTGAAAGATGGTGAGAGAGTAGAGGGACAGAGAAGAGAAAAAATAGGATGGATGAAAAATCTGAATGAGAAGCTGTTGCCCTGGCAACCTAAAACAGTACAGGCCCCGCTCCTTGACCTCTCACCTCTTGGTCGGAGCTATGCCACTGCTGATTGGACAGCGCCAGGGGGATGTCAGCACGGTGCCCTATAAACACTGCTGATTGGCCAGATCTCTGCAGAACCTCAGAAAACCTGGGAGAAAGAGAGAGAGGGATGAAAAGAGAGGGAACGAGAGAGGGATGAAGCAAGGGAGAGAGAGAGGGATGAAGAGAGGGAACGAGAGAGGGATGAAGAGAGGGAGAGAGAGGGATGAAGAGAGGGAGAGAGAGAGGGATGAAGAGAGGGAACAAGAGAGGGAGAGAGAGGGATGAAGAGAGGGATGAAGAGAGGGATGAAGCAAGGGAGAGAGAGAGGGATGAAGCGAGGGAGAGAGAGGGATGAAGAGAGGGAGAGAGGAAGAGTTGTATGAAGGCCGTTGAGGCAGAGGTAGGACAGGAAGTAGAGCTTTTTGCAGGGGGACAGTTTAGGCAGTCGTACCTGTAGTCCTCTGTGTGTGTGTGTCTGACAGAAGACTCTGGCAAGCTCTGATTGTCTCCCCAAAGATCACCCACATGCTGCTGCACAACCTAGCAACACACAGCCTGCTTAAACAGTGTTGGGGTGTGTGTAGACCAAGTCTGTGCTCTGTCCGAGTGTGTGTGTGTGTGTACCTGTCTGGGTCCAGTGGTGATGAAGTACTGGGCCAGCTCCAGGGCAGCCTGGGCGTCCTCCCTGGGGTCATGACCTTTGACCTCCTCCGTCTGGATCTGCTTCCTGTGGGAGGGGCAACCGGGGGAGGGGGAGGAGTCACACACATGCTGCATCAAGAAATGGTAACAGTCATGAAAGTCTTGATATGTAGATCAAAAGTGATATATATATATATATATATGAGTATAAATGTGTGTTTAGGTGTGTGTGTAAGTGTACTCACTGCAGGACGGCCTCAGCCAGGACCTTCAGTTTGAACCTCTGTCCAAACTCCCTCTTGTAGAGCAGAGAGGTGTCAATCACATGAGGGTGGATGAGCTGGGAGGATAACAACATCAACAAAGATACAACAATAACAAACAACAACAACAAAGGTAAACAACGTCAACATTCCAGACCCCCCCCCCCCCCCCCCAGAGGTTGTTTCCACAGTAAGAGTCATCACACACCTTCAGAGCCCTCAGGTCGTTGTCGAGGGAGTGGCCAACCAAGACGGCGTCCCGCGGCAACAGTTCCTTGAGTTTTGATTGGACGTCCCTCAGGGTAGTGGTGATTGGCTGCAACATTGCCCGGGTAATACCTGAGAACCTATCAGAGAGGAAGGGTGGGATTTAACTGACACACACACACTCTCACATCATACATTAGCCCCCCCCCCCCCAAAACACACACACACACAGCATTACCTGGTGAGGTAGTTGAGGATGCGGTTCTCAGGTTTAACCAGCTGGTCCATCAAACAGCGCCCTCTACTGTCCACCAGAGACACGCGAGCCAGCTCATAACCCCTTTCTGTCACACACTGCACACACACACACGTCAATTATAGGTCAACATAATTGACTGAAAACGAAATGTGTGAGTGTGTGTGTCATCTCACCATCTCACAGTCCAGTCCGTAGAGAGGGCTGCTGTCTGTGATGATGTCATCACAGAGTGTACACACACAGTCCTCACTGCCTGGCATTCCTGAAACACACACATGGTAAGAGGGAGGGTGTGTGTGTGTGTGTGTGTGTGTGTGTGTGTGTGTGTGTGTGTATATGAGTGTGTGTGTGAGACCTTTCACAGGGAAGTGCTTCTTGATTCTCTCCTCCAGGGTCAGCGTGTAGGCTGTGAGGCCGCGCGTCGCTACCCCAAACCTCTGTATAACCGGGTGCCACCTCAGACCTGCAACACACACACACACACACACCACAGTAATGATATAGATGTATTATTGAGGAGTGAGTTGACTAAACATAGTTACCTTCCTGTTATACAACATGTACACAGAACACACTAGATGGTTACCTGACAGGAATGCACAGCTGAGACACACACACACACCTTCTAGTTCTCCATGGGAGACAACAGAACTCTCAGAACCAGGAACTAGACTGCCGAAGATGGAGCAGATGCTGCTGCCAGGCGATGGAGTGAAGCTGCATCTCTGAGGAATCACGACAGACACCGCGTTGTCATGACAACAGGACAAAACAATTTACAAAACTTTACCGGGTCACAACTCTGCGTGCCTGAGTACTGTTAACGTGCATACCGTGCGGAATGCGCTCCGGAGGTGAGGGAACTGCAGATAGTGTGCGTAAAACAGGTCCCGAGTCATCCCCTCCAAAACCACCACGTTCACCCCCGCCAACCGGCTCTGTCCGCGCAACCGACACCAGCTGGAAAGAGGGAGGGAGGGAGAACCACAGATCGTTGGAAGTTTTCATAACTGTCTAGCTACTAGTAACTTCTAATCAAACGGCACGTCTCTTCTGCCCACCTGGGTTGTTTGACTCTGACTGTTTTCCCTAATAAAGCGAAATGTAGCAGCTCCGTGAGCTCATTTAACGTGACCGGCTCTTGGATTCGGTCGAATGGGGCAGAGAGACGTGGTGGGCGCCGGGACCGGGAAAGACACTCGGGTTGAGGCGCTCCGTTGCACCCGGTCTCCCTCGCTGGTCTCTTTGCGTTCTGTGCGTTCGGTGACGGATCCCTCTTTCGTTTGTGACAGACAGGAACGTCTTCCATGATCCCGTGAGTTTGAAGTACTTTCAAATGAAGCGCTGGTCAGTGTTACCCGTTAGTTGGAAACCCAGCAGCTAGAGTCACAATGCCACACCATACGCGCCATGCTTTCTTTCCGATCGATGTTTTCGCTCCTTCCGTATCCTGGGTCTGGCCTAACTCGCACAGGCCAGACGTCAACAGCAGAGCAATGGATGACACTGATTCAAACTCCGCCGCGAAGAAACGTTTTTGTGAAACTGTCGCCTTTAATTCGATTTTCTTAGCCTGTTATTTTTGTAATTTCGTGTTCACAAAAACTATTTTCAACGAACTGGCGTTGCTGGTCGATTGAAGGAGAAATGTCGACTAAGAAGTTAGCCAAGTAAGTTAGCTAATACATAGTCGACTCGATTTGTTTATGTTTGTTGGTTCTGTAGCTGATTTGAGGCAAGTTTTTCTATGAATACAGCTAGCTACCGTTGCAAACGAACCACCATGATCTTGGTGTTTTTTGTTTGTTTTTGTTTTCTAAAAGAGAATTAGGGTTGTTGAGGAAACGCAGCCAGTTATCGAACAGACGAGAGAAGTCGCAACTATCAAGTACGTTTGATTTTACCATATCCGACTTTTATTATTATTATTAACCCAGTTATTGAATTCAAAAGAGTATTTCGGACATGGGTACACACATACACAAAGGGGACATACCTACAAAGATCAATATCTAAAATATGAAGATAACATAATGCAAGACGTTGATGTAAATCATTAATCTGATTTGTTGTAAATTATCCAGATCAAATCTACTCCTACCTGATCGTCATTGATTTTGAGTCCACATGCTGGCGAGAGAAAAAACACTATGGACAGGAGATCAGTAAGTATTGATCAGATTATTGATCAACATATTGATAGTTTAGGATTGAGTGTCTTTCATTCCTCCTTCCTCCTCCCCCCCTCCTCCTCTCGCCCCTAGTTGAGTTTCCCGCGGTGCTGTTGAATACCTCCACGGGTGAAGTGGAGGCAGAGTTCCACTCTTACGTCCAGCCACAGGAACACCCTGTACTGTCTGACTTCTGCACCGAGCTCACAGGCATCACACAGGTACATACACACACACACACACAGGTACACACACAGGTACATACACACACACACAGGTACACACACAGGTACATACACACACACACACACACACACACACAGGTACACACACAGGTACATACACACACACACAGGTACACACACAGGTACACACACACACACACATTTACACACACAGGTACACACACAGGTACACACACACACACATTTACACACCCATTTACACACACACACACAGACTGTCCCTCCCTGCAGGCCCAGGTGGAGTCAGGGGGTTAGGGTGTCTTAGTTATGCCTCTGTGTGCCGTCCTGCAGGCCCAGGTGGAGTCAGGCGTGCCCCTGCAGATATGCTTGTCTCGTTTCAGCCGCTGGTTGCAGACACAACAGCTGCAGAGGGGTGTGGCCTTCTCCAGGCACCCTAGCGGAAGCCCCGCCCCCTCACACAAACTCTGCTCCTTCGTCACATGGTCAGGTATGACGCACACTCATCGGTGGTCCTCCCTGTGTTGTGATTGGCTGTCGTGTCTTGATTCCCAGTGTTGTGATTGGCTGTGGTCTCTGAATCCCTGTGTTGTGATTGGCCAGACTGGGACCTGGGGGTGTGTCTGCAGTATGAGTGTAGGAGGAAGCAGCTTCACAAGCCAGACGTCCTAAACAGCTGGACAGACCTGAGGAGCACCTACAGGGTACAGTACAATACAGACACACTAACCCTAACCCTACAGGGTGACACACACACAAACTAACCCTAACCCTACAGGGTACAGTACAGTACAGTACACCTACACACTGTGTACAGTGTGACACACACACACAGTACACACACACACACACATGCTGTATACACACACACACTGTATACACACAGCTATAGAACGGGGGTTCTATAGCAGGAGAGTAAAGTGTGTACCTGTGTGTGCCTGTGTGTGTGTGCCTGTGTGTGTGTACCTGTGTGTGTGTGTGTGTGTGTGTGCCTGTGTGTGTGTGTGTGTGTGTGTGTGTGCCTGTGTGTGTGTGTGTGTGTGTGTGCCTGTGTGTGTGTGTGTGTGTGATGCAGCTCTTCTACAGCAGGAAGCCTAAAGGTCTGAATGGAGCGCTGCAAGACCTGGGCATCCAGTTCTCAGGACGACAACACTCAGGTACACACACACACTCGTACACATTACACACACACTCTACCTCCAGAGTGTATCCTGTATCCTGTGTGTGTATAATGTGTGTGTGTGTGTATAATGTGTGTGTGTGTGTGTATAATGTGTGTGTGTGTATAATGTGTGTGTGTGTATAATGTGTGTGTGTGTGTGCGTGTCCAGGTCTGGATGATGCTCGGAACACAGCCGGGCTGGCCTGGAGGATGATGAAGGATGGTTGTGTGATGAAGATCACCAGAGGCCCTGAGAGGGTGAGTGGACCCTTGACCTCCCCCCTCCTCCCCCCTCCTCTCCCGTAGCCTCTCCTACTCCCCCCCGCAGGTGACCCTCCCCTTTTATAAACTCTTGATCAATAATCCGTTAAATTGTTCTACTGAAACTTAATATATATTATACTGAGTATAATTATTTTCAAAAACTGTGCCTGATAGCTGAGATGTGGTTACTTTACACTGTGTCTGGTAGCTGAGATGTGGTTACTTTACACTGTGTCTGGTAGCTGAGATGTGGTTACTTTACACTGTGTCTGGTAGCTGAGATGTTACTTTACACTGTGTCTGGTAGCTGAGATGTTACTTTACACTGTGTCTGGTAGCTGAGATGTTACTTTACACTGTGTCTGGTAGCTGAGATGTTACTTTACACTGTGTCTGGTAGCTGAGATGTTACTTTACACTGTGTCTGGTAGCTGAGATGTTACTTTACACTGTGCATGCTAGCTGAGATGTTACTTTACACTGTGACTACAGACCGTTCCTTGACTCTTCTAATAAATAAAATGTCTAAAGTTTATTTTGATTTGACTCCCTCACAGGCACCACTAAAGACCAAACCCTTATTTACAAACACATCAGTGAACACGACCATCCACAACAACAAGGACACAGACCGAGGTTCCTCAGACCGAGGTTCCTCAGACCGAGGTTCCTCAGACCGAGGTTCCTCAGACATAGGTTCCTCATCACCCTGCCTAGAACCACAACCCAGCCATCTCCAACCCTCTGAGAACCGCTCCGCTCCCTGCCCAGTGCGGAACCCCCAACGGAACACTAGAACCTCTGAACCGCTTCAGAACCTGCTGTCGCCCCTGATGACGGTACTGACCCGTCTGAATAGCCCGCTGTGTGGAGGAAGGATAGGAACCGTCAACAATAACAGCTTCAGCAGTCTGGTTCTGGTGTCCACTACCATGGACCACATTTCCCATCACCCCCTGCTGGAGCTGACCCCTGACCCGGAAGCAGTGGTGGGCTTGGAGGAGGAAGTCCCGGTACTCCTGGAATCGGAATGGTGTGGTTCCTATGACGATGTGGTGTTGGAGGAGGGGGGGGAGGAAACCAACACAGCTACACACTCACACACACCTAGAAACACACACACAGCCACATGCACAACCAGACACATATCTAGCAACACACACACACTTAACAACACACACAAACCAGACCAGCCTTCCTTCAGTGTCTACAGGGACCCACCCCATCTCTCTACCTCCTCCTCTCGTCCTCCCTCCATCCCCTCCTCCAGGCTCTCCTCCTCCACCTCCTCTCATTCCTCCTCCATCCCCTCGTCCTCCTCTCGTCCTCCCTCTCACCTCCCTGCCCCTCTCTCCTCCTCCACCTCCTCTCATCCCTCCTCCATCCCCTCGTCCTGCTCTCGTCCTCCCTCTCACCTCCCTGCCCCTCTCTCCTCCTCCACCTCCTCTCATCCCTCCTCCATCCCCTCGTCCTCCTCTCGTCCTCCCTCTCACCTCCCTGCCCCTCTCTCCTCCTCCACCTCCTCTCATCCCTCCTCCATCCCCTCGTCCTCCTCTCGTCCTCCCTCTCACCTCCCTGCCCCTCTCTCCTCCTCCACCTCCTCTCATCCCTCCTCCATCCCCTCGTCCTCCTCTCGTCCTCCCTCTCACCTCCCTGCCCCTCTCTCCTCCTCCACCTCCTCTCATCCCTCCTCCATCCCCTCGTCCTCCTCTCATCCTCCCTCTCACCTCCCTGCCCCTCCCTCTTCCTCCACCTCCAGGCTCTATTCCTCCGTCCTCTCCTCCTCCTCTCGTCCTCCCTCTCACCTCCCTGCCCCTCTCTCCTCCTCCACCTCCTCTCATCCCTCCTCCATCCCCTCGTCCTCCTCTCATCCTCCCTCTCACCTCCCTGCCCCTCCCTCTTCCTCCACCTCCAGGCTCTACTCCTCTGTCCTCTCCTCCTCCTCTCGTCCTCCCTCCCTCCTGTCCTCCTCCCTCAACATCTCCTTCCCCCCGTCGTCGAGGGGCGTGGCTAGGATCACGTCTCCCTTGTGTGCGTGCGGGCGGAGAGCGAAGCGCCAGACGGTTGCCAACGGCGGCCCCAATCACGGGCAAGCGTTCTACTGCTGCCCCGCCCCCAGGACCATCGGCACGGCGACCGGTGGGACCAGGAAGAGGGCAGGGTGCGGGTTCTTCAGGTGGGAGTCGGCCGTCATCAACGCTACAGCCCCATCGCCGAGGGCAACCTTGTCGTCTAGGGCGACGGGGTCTGCATGGAAATCCTCTGTTCGTTTTTAGCCTCCCTCCTCTTCCTCACTGAGGAAGATCTGCTGAGACATGCTGAGGAAGGGCCGGCTTTTGCAGCATAATTCTATGAATTATGATTCATGAGTCAATATACATGAATGATGTATGAGCTGAAGGGTTTGGTATTGTATAGTATTTGTAAAATGATTTAATTGGGAAAACTTTTGAAATAGCTGCTTGTATGATGAAGACTCACAGATTAATTTATTTACTGTAACAAATGTACACGTGTCTGTAATAAAGTATTCAACGTATTTCTTTCCACAACGCAGTGTACGGAAATGGCTTTATCGATTCGCAATTTGGGCTCGGTGATGCTTGTCCCTCTCCGAACTCCGTAGCGGGGCAGAATCAGACACATTTGGCGCAGAGGTAGCACAGCATGAATGAATAGATCGCGGCAGCACACCAGTAGCCCTCTAACTTTGGTTGTAACTTTAAAAAGAGCAATCTTTGGGCAGGAGATTTTAATCTGCGTTTTTTTGTAAACTGCATCGACTAAAGGGTGTAGTTTACGTTTCGAAGCTAGCTACCTAGCCGCTTATCTGCAGTCTCGTCAAACGTTTGTTGACAGTCCCGTTTTAAACGTTGCCTTCAAATATGTCAGAGGCACAGGACTCCAAGAAACGCAACAAGAAGCGGTACGGCGGGGGTCAACGGAGCAAACGGTACAAGGGTTCCCGGGAGCTCGAGGTGGGCATGCAGGGCATTCTCATCACGTGCAACATGAACGAGAGAAAGTGTACAGCGGAAGCTTTCAATCTACTCAACGAGTACGCCGACAAACTGTACGGACCGGAGAATGTAAGAAAACCGAACTTAACCAAAACCAACACGCAGCACTCTACTATATTTAGCTTTCGCTCTCACACACACACACTAGTCTCAACTATCAGTATCCTGCAGAGTTGCTATCAGTCACACACGTGTCAAAATTGTGTCCCGTGGTGAATGGATGGTGTTACTGTCATTCAGTGGATGATTTAATCCAAAGCGATGTACAAAAGGGATTTGAACCTGTAACCTCTTGATTTGCAGTTAAGTGCTGTAACCATGTGGTTGTAAACAAACGAATGAATACACACACATGTTCCTATTCCTCTGTGTGTGTGTGTGTGTGTGTGGGGGGGGGGGGGCAGGGAGGAGAGGAGAGTGGGAGTGAGGCAGAGGAGGGTGAGGAGGAAGATGATGCAGAGGCGGCACTGAAGAAGGAGGTGTCCCAGCTACGCTGCTCCTCCCAGAAACACCAGCTCAGGTTCCGGGCGCTGGACAGCGGAGCCAACAACGTCATCTTCATCAGGACCACCAACCTGGGTGAGGAAGAGGAGGAGGAGGGTGGTTCCACTGAGTATGATGAGGATTTTTGCTCTAATGCTTTCTTTTTTATTCCCTCTTTCCTCTCTGTTTCTCTCTTGGTGTGTGTGTGTGTTCTCCAGAACCAGACAAGTTGGTGCATCACATCCTGTCTGACCTCCACACCTCCAAGAAGAAGAAGAGCCGGGTCATCCTGCGCATGCTGCCGGTAGGACTTCCTGCTTCCTGTCTCATGGTTTGACGCTTCCGATTTACTTTCTGGTTTGACCTCGGGAAAGTGCAGAATACATGTATTATATCTCCCTCATTATCAAGATCAAGCTGTGTTTGGAGGTTAGGGTGTGAACCCAGGTGTAGTTTAACTCTGTGTGTGTGTGTGTGTTAGGTGAGTGGGACCTGCAGGGCCTACCAGGAGGACATGGACCAGTACCTGGGTACATTCCTGGAGCCTTGGTTCAAAGCCCCCAGCTGCAGCTCCTACCAGATCGCCTTCAAGGCTCGCAACAGCAGCCACAACAAGAGGGACGACGTCATCAAGGCCCTGGCAGGTACACATGAGCACAGCCTGACCACAACCACAGCATGAGCACAGCCTGACCACAACCACAGCATGACCACAGCCTGACCACAACCACAGCATGACCACAGCCTGACCACAACCACAGCATGAGCACAGCCTGACCATGTACTGAGGTGTGTGTGTGTGTCCTCAGGTCTGGTGGGTAAGATGAACCCTAAGAACAAAGTTGACCTAACCAACCCAGAGCTGACCATCATCGTGGAGGTCATCAAGAGTGTGTGCTGTGTCAGCGTGGTGCGCCACTACACGCTCTTCAGGAAGTACAACCTGCAGGAAGTTGTCAAGGATGACACGTCCAAACAGGAAGAGACCGGCGCCAACCAGGAAGTTACTGGTACCAAGCAGGAAGTGGAACCGGAAGTGGTCGCCACCAACCAGGAAGAGAAGGAGAAGCAGGAAGTGAGAGAGACTAGGGATTGTGAGGAGGAGAAGGAGGTCCTGTAACAGCACAACTAGAGAGAGAAGGAGAGAATGTGTGAATGAATGAGTAGCTCGTTGGTGCACTGCTGTCCTCCCAGTGTGTGTGCACCTGTGCTGACCAGTTTGTGTGTGTGTGTGTGTTGTGATCTCCAACCGTAGTGTTATTGATGATGACTTGATGCACCATCGGACGTTTTAAAATCCGCTTCTCTCCGCAACAACCCTGTCCTCTCCTTCTCTTCTGATCATCTAAACCTCCCCCCTTTCATCTGCTCTCTCCATCTTGTTTTGACTTTTTTATTAAATGGGAGTGTGGTTGGTCGATACCATTAGTATGATGTCATAATGAAAAGGTAAGAGGGAGACAGACATGTTTGTAGGAAAACAGGAACATTAGTTCTTAACCCTTCATGATTTGTGTTTGTAAAGGAGAGGGGATCGGGGAGAGGGGATCGGGGGCATTGCTTCTCTAAGTTTAGTTTATCCTTCATTTCTTTTTTTAAGGATTTTCTTTTTTATCCACTACTGTTGTGTTGAACGTTGACTGTGTTGCAGACTTCCTGTCTAAACAGGAAGTACTGCTGACTTCTGAACAGGTTCTACCTGTTTAACTGAACAGCTACCCTGAGTAGCTCCGACAAATAAATAGATTTTTTGGTGTTTTATTCTCGTTTTGGATTGTTTGAATCTGTCAGAGCAGAAACTAAATGGTTTAGAGACAAAGGAACATACTATTTTTGTTTCTCTTCTCTTTGAAATGTCAGTATTATACCTCTCCACTAGGTGGCGGTGTTTAGGTCCACCCTTGTCTAACTGTTTCCTGGTTCAGCCACCTGTCATGACACTACTTCCAACAACATGCAGCATGACTGAACTAAAGGGTGACTGAGGTTCAGCTCAGTGGTTGGACCATGTGACTGTGGCTCGAGGTCACACGTTTAAGGTTGGTGGGTAAGAGCGTCTGCTAAATGACTAAATGTGGGTCATCAAGTACACAGTATATCACGTTCAAGGTCAGTATATCACGTTAAAGGTCAGGATATCACGTTCAAGGTCAGGATGTCACGTTCAAGGTCAGGATGTCACGTTCAAGGTCAGGATGTCACGTTCAAGGTCAGGATGTCACGTTCAAGGTCAGGATATCACTAGGTCATTCTGAACATTCTCAGGACATGACAAGTTACAGCTACATAGTACACAAAATAATATACATTTACAACAGTCAGCGAAAATGACTGAAATAATATTAAAAAGATAGCAAATTATGGCAAAACTAGCATAACATAATTCAGTAAACAGCAGAAAAAATTTGTAAAATATTAGAAAGTGTTGATGTATCGTGTGATGGATATGAAGCCTACGTTAGATTAGTGTTGAATGTTACAGCTGTGTGTAGGTGTGTGTCCCTGGGCACCATTTCGGTTGTGTGTGGTTGAGGTGTGTATACATGTGGATGTGGTTGTGTGTGTGAATGTGGTGTGTGTGTGTGTACATGTGGATGTGGTGTGTGTACATGTGGAGGTGTGTGTGTGGTTGAGGTGTGTGTGTACATGTGGAGGTGGATGTGGTGTGTGTGTGTACATGTGGATTTGATGTGTGTGTGCTTGAGGTGTGTGTGAGTCCGGGGACTGTCAGTGTTATTGAACGGCTCTGGCAGTCGATGAAGGAAAGAGACAACAAGTCAACATATCGATGATGTTGTTGATGATGTTGTTGTCATATTGGGTTTCTGGAGAGTGGAAACGAGGTGGACTTGAGAAACCAATATGTGTGTCTAATGTTATCTGTCTTTCACTCTCACTCTTCACTCTTTCTCGCCCTCTCTCCAACTCTCACTGTGTCATTCACCCTCCCTCTCTAACTGTCTTTCACTCCTATCTCTCTCTCTCTGTCTCTCTCTCTCTCTAACGGTAGAGTATTTTAATTACCCAGGCTGGGACCGACTCCTGTGACCTTCTGATCGTTATTCTGGCGGTAAATATCTGAGGTTAGACCGGCGCTCCTCGAGAGCCACGGTGTCGTTAACCGGACGTGCAGAGTTTCCAGCACGGTTGATTGGAACTTTTTTATTAACATTAAACTTACGCCGGTTAGAATAAGAATGAAAAATGGTCCGCCGGTGATGGTGGAACGTTCCTCGTTAGCAGAATAATAAGCGGTCTGCCTGAACCCTGAGTCACAGACGTGGAAATATTTATTATTATGATTATTTACACAACTGTTATGTTGTGTTGTAGCCACTTTCTGACAGAGATGTCAAAGGTGTAGATGACGATGCAGACACACTTCATCTTTTACGCTGACACACACACACATTTTCAGTCTTTCTCTCACACTAATTTCTCTGTTATTTTAATTGCCCTCCTGGCCATGTCTAATAGCACTGTGTCTCTGAGAATCAGCCTCTACTCTGCAGACACACACACACAGCCTCTACTCTGCAGACACACACACACACAGCCTCTACTCTGCAGACACACACACACAGCCTCTACTCTGCAGACACACACACACACAGCCTCTACTCTGCAGACACACACACACAGCCTCTACTCTGCAGACACACACACACAGCCTCTACTCTGCAGACACACACACACACAGCCTCTACTCTGCAGACACACACACACACAGCCTCTACTCTGCAGACACACACACACACAGCCTCTACTCTGCAGACACACACACACAGCCTCTACTCTGCAGACACACACACACACAGCCTCTACTCTGCAGACACACACACACACACACACTACAGCAGTAAATATTGGTACTCACACACATTCTCTCTCGGTTTCTCTCTCACACTCTCTCTCCTCCCTGGGGTCAGGATTAGCATGGTGTTGTTCTGCAGGTGACCTTTCTAGCAGGAGCTACTGATGCTCCCTGGAGCCTCATTCCATCTCTCCTCATTCCATCTCTCTCTCCTTGTCTCATACACATATCGTCATCTCCTCCTTCTCTCTCCATCTCCTCCTTCTCTCTCCATCTCTCCATCTCTCCCTCTCTCTCCCTCTCTCTCCATCTCTCCTTCTCTCTCCATCTCTCCCTCTCTCTCCCTCTCTCTCCATCTCTCCTTCTCTCTCCATCTCTCCCTCTCTCTCCATCTCTCCCTCTCTCCTTCTCCTCCCTCTCTCCCTCTACTTTCTCTCGCTCTCCCCCTCTTCCTCTCTCCCTCTACTTTCTCTCGCTCTCCCCCTCTTCCTCTCTCCCTCTACTTTCTCTCGCTCTCCCCCTCTTCCTCTCTCCCTCTACTTTCTCTCGCTCTCCCTCTACTTTCTCTCGCTCTCCCCCTCTTCCTCTCTCCCTCTACTTTCTCTCGCTCTCCCCCTCTTCCTCTCTCCCTCTATTTTCTCTCGCTCTCCCCCTCTTCCTCTCTCCCTCTACTTTCTCTCGCTCTCCCCCTCTTCCTCTCTCCCTCTATTTTCTCTCGCTCTCCCCCTCTTCCTCTCTCCCTCTACTCTCTCTCTCTCCCTCTCCCTCTCCCTCTCCCTCTCCCTCTCTCTCTCTCTCTCTCTCTCTCTCTCTCTCTCTCTCTCTCTCTCTCTCTCTCTCTCTCCCCTCTTCCTCTCTACTCCTCTTCTTTTTCTCCTACAACATTCTAGTGTGGTTGAAGAGTTTGATTCTGGAGTGCGGTTCTCGTTTTATGGTTCTAGAGAGTTTCGTTCTAAAACATGGTTCTGGGGTTGAGTTCTATTGTATATGTTGACTGTGGTATTTTTTAGTCATTGTTATTCAGAACACACTTTCTCAGAATCAACAATTCCACAGACCCTCTCTCCCTCCCCCCTCTCTCCCTCCCTCCAGTTTATTCCCTAATAACACCACAGGTTACATATATTCTCTCTCGTTATGTGGGAATTGGGATACGTTCTATTACCATAGAGATTGCACCCTACAGTCATCAGTGAGTGTGTACACTGTGTGTGTACTGTCTACAAGTGTGTATGTGTGTGTATACTGTGTATGTGTGTGTGTGAACAGTAATGAGAAACGCTTATCAACCCTCTCCAGCCTGTCAGCTTCCTGCCATCAGCCGTCACCCCCGGCGACACGACAGGTATGCTCCACCAGCTCCCATTGGTCGCTCAGGGAATTGGAATGATCCTTGTTGGAAATAATATAAGTGATTTGATTGGTGGGATTATAGGAAGTGACAGGTGATAATAGGAAGGAGGTTTTTAAATGACAATCAGAGAAGCACTGCTGCTTCTGACCTGGAATGAATGTTTGTTTTCATGTGGGAAAGGGGGGGGGGGAGAGAAATGACAGTAGTTTGAGTGTTAGTATAAACTGCTAGGTGTGTTAGCTTCATGACAGACTGCTGTCTAAAGGATTATAAAATGTCTTCAACGTAAATTACTTGTCTTCACAAATCTGGTCTTCACAATCTGGTCTGGAGACTGCTGACTCACACACACACACACTCACCAGCGTGAATAATGTCTCAACTTCGCGTCACAAATCCACCCCGACTAGGACTTGCTCGTCAGCTAACCCGCCCGGTTACACAGCTTCAGAGAGGGAAATGAATACCAGGAACATCTCGTGTAGGCTCCACTGCGATAAGGCCTACTGCTGTTTTTTGTTTTGATTGAGTCCGGTAGAGTTGGCGTGGTCGTGTCGTTGTTTCCTGGGAGCACGTGACTGTAGATGCCGGCAACAGGTGCCGAACTCAGTCCAGAGTCCAGCGCTTTTGTCGGAGGACCGTAAAACCGCCGACTGATAGAACCCACGCCGCCGCTCCTGGTTTTTCATTTAGCTGTGGACGTGCGTTATCTCCGTATCGCCGCTACTGAACTGTTGATACTGTAGATTAGTGAAGGAACTGACGCGCCGAGCTCACGCGCCGAGCTCACGCGCCGAGCTCACGCGCCGAGCTCACGCGCTTCACTGTTCCCGCTGCAGCCTCGTGAGGATACTGAGGATTCTTTTCTTAACCCTTGTGTTATCTTCGGGTCATTCTGACCCATCACACATTGTGACCCACCGTCGTATTGCGACAACTTTACCGCATACAAAAACAAAGTGAAGCATTTTCTTTTAACCTTAGGGCTGTCTCAGACCCCCCACATTGCGAAGGTTAAAAGAAAATGCTATTTATTTGTTTTTGTATTGGGTAAAATTGGGTAAACACAACAATGGTTCGTTGTGAACCTTTGGGTCATGTGACCCGAAGGCAGCACAAGGGTTAAATACTGAAATATAATTTATTAAGGAATGGTGGTAAAATGTTTTACCTTGACGATTGCTTAGTATTTTTAAATATAAACTGCCAGCCACTGCCGGATTGTGGTTCTCTGATTGTGGGGAGTACTTTTATGCTATATTGATTGGGAATGAGTGTAGTGATTATTCGAGACAAAACTCACAGATTCGAAATGTTGAAGTGGCGGTTTCTTTCTGTCACAGTGATTTAAAGTTTGAAAAAGGAGATTTTCCCTCTGGGTAGGCTTTGCCTGTCCTCAACACACACACTCTCTCTCTCGCTCGCTCTCTCACGTAGACATCAGCTGTCCTGGGTTGGGGGCCCCTGACAGCCATGTCAGACCAGGGGCCACTCAGCCACTAATAGAGGAGCAGACCAGCTGTTGCTGAGAGAGAGAGAGGAGAGAGAGAGAGAGAGAGAGAGGAGAGGTAGATCAAACAGACCAGACACAGCAGGGGGGCTTCTGTTGGCCGTCCATTCTGCTGACGGTCTGATGTGTGTGTGTGTGTTAATAATCCATCTTTAGTAATGGGGGCCCTGCTGGGTGAGGAAGGACGCACAATACCCTTTCTTTACATATTTACCTTCAAACACACACACACACACTCACAGTCACACACACACTCCTGCGCAGAAGTCCTTGATGTTCGTCGATACCCCTGCGTGATGATGTCATAGCATACGACAGCGAGCGAGGGAGGGAGTGAGTGAGGAGAGGGTGAGGGGCGGATCGTCAACACAACAGAGACAAGATGGCGCCCGAGACCTCCACAGGACGTCCCTCGCTCTCCAGACCGTCCCATCACCACGGCGACCGGCCCAGCCGTGACCGCTGGCGTTGCGGCCGGTTTAACGGGATGACGAGCAACCGGACCTCCTCCGCCTCGCGCCCACGCCCCGCCACGGTAAGTCCGCACCGTTTGCTGGCGCCGTCGCGGCAGAAACCCCTCGCCGTCCAACCACACGTCTGTTAGGACGTCTCTCTCTCTCTTTCGTCTAACGATTTACACCATTTCATCTTCTTTCTTTCTTTCATCCTCCTTTCTGCGGCGGCAGACCTCTGCTGCTTGCAGGCCTCATCAAAGACACCACATCAATTGCTTTGACGGCCAGGAGAGTGTGTGTGTTTGATGAGAAGTGTGTGTAATGACGGGAGTGTGTGTGTGTGTTGAAGAGTCGTATCAAAGATCAAGACGCTTTCATGCTGATTTTGGCCTTTGAGGACTGGGCTGTTTTCTGTTTAGACATCCCTCCATTCCCCCCCTCCTTTCCCCCATCCCCCCACTCTTCCCTCCACCCTCCATCCCTCCAC
>NC_085039.1:12771908-12794408 GCF_963692335.1 Osmerus eperlanus
CCCACCGTCTTCACCACAGCCAGCATGAATGGGACCCACATCAAAGTCGTTAGCCGAATAGTCGACCATCGTCTTTTACGTTGAAGTGCATTGTTTATTGCTGGCCAGCCAGCTAGCTTAGCTACTATCTAGTGACAACTTGTCTCGGCTTGGTTAGATGTACTGTTGGTGCTGTTGGTCGTTGTTTTGCTTTTGGATGGCTTTAGCCGGCTAGCTGTTAGCTCACGTGATGATGTACAGATCGTCAGGAGATCTAGCACCAAATGTTCTAGAAATGTCCACTTTTAGTCATAGAAGTCATTGTTACAGTAGTAAATACGATTCTAAATCACAGCTAGCAAGATGGCCATTGTCTCTTAAATTAACATGTTTCCAGATAGCTAGCTGGCTAACTGTTGTGTGTGGGATAGTTGAGTAGCTGGCTAGCTAAATTTCTTCAGTGAGTTGATAACCCTGGTTAGACACACTCATCCTGCTCAACTTGCCCTCCTCCCTTCCTCCTCTGTTTAGCTTTCTTCTCTCCTCACTGGTATATTTCAGCCTGCTATTCCCACTCTCCTCTGCTCTCTCTTCTCCTTCATCCCTCTTGTAGTCTTTCTTCATGGGATTCCTTTCAGGCTCAACTCCCAGTGTCATCCCTCTCTCCTCTCCTTAATCTGCTCCTCTCACCCCTCTCTCCTCTCCTTAGTCTGCTCCGCCTATCACCGCTCTCCTCTCCTCGCATTCCCCTCTCCTTAATTTCCTCCTCCTCTCCTCTCCTCCTTCAGGGAGAACGCCACTCAGGTTCGGTAGAAGAGGAGCACAACTGACCACGCCCCCAAGGGCCCGTCTGCGGCTAGCCAACCAATAAGACATGAGCGCCGTCAGAGACATGCCAGGGATTGGCTACCGGGGCAGCGTGCTGGAGGGCCACACCCCCTTCACCGAGGACGCCCCTAGGCCCCCGGTACCGGGAGAGGAGGGGGGGGGTGGGGGCTCCCTCACCCCCCCCAGCCACGGCCGCCCCCCCCTCCCCTCCTTCTACCACCCCCCCTCAAAGGCCGACCTCTACCGGGACCCCCCGTCCGCCACGCCCCGCCGCCCCGACCTGGACCTGGGCTACGAGCCCGAAGGCTCCGCCTCCCCCACGCCGCCCTACCTGAAGTGGGCGGAGTCTCTGCACTCGCTGCTGGACGACCAGGAGGGGATTCAGCTGTTCCGCAGCTTCCTGCGGCAGGAGGGCTGCGCCGACCTGCTGGACTTCTGGTTCGCCTGCAGTGGCTTCCGCAAGACGGCCAATCAGGAGAAGAGGCCCAAGCTGGCCAAGGCCATCTACAGGAAGTACGTGCAGGATGGGGGCGGGATTGTGGCGCGCCAGATCAAACCCGCCACCAAGAGCTTCATCAGGGACTGTGTGGTCCGCCTGGCACCCGACGCCTCCATGTTCGAGCAGGTAACCTTTCACCCTTGACCTTTCACCCCTGAGCCCTGATCCAGTTAGGGGTGTCTGTCTGTGAAAGAGATAGATCTGTGATCCTGGATCTCATCACGATGGATCTGGAACATGTTCTAGAACATTGATCAATCTGGAAATCTGAGCTGGATTCTAGAATGTATCACTGTTCTAGAATGTCCCTGTGTTTCAATGTTCTAGCCAAGAATCGAATCAATAATTGTGTGTCTCTCTGTGTGTGTGTCTCTGTGTGTGTGTGTCTCTCTGTGTGTCTATCTGTGTGTGTGTCTCTCCGTGTGTGTGTGTGTCTCTCCATGTGTGTGTGTCTCTCCGTGTGTGTCTGTGTCTCTGTGTGTGTGTGTCTCTGTGTGTGTGTGTGTCTCTGTGTGTCCAGGCCCAGACAGAGATCCAGACCACCATGGAGGAGAACACATACCCTCTGTTCCTCAAGTCAGACGTGTACCTGGAGTACACCAGGACGGGGGGCGAGAGCCCCAAGCCCCCCAGCGAGCAGAGCCCCCGGCCCCCCGGCTACCTGCCCACCCTCACCGAGGACGTGGAGTGGAGGTGGGTCCGTCACCCTCACCTGGGGCACCTCCGGGGAGAGGCGTGTTCTGTGAGGGGAGGGGGAGAGGCGTGTTCTGTGAGGGGGACAGGCGTGTTCTGTGAGGGGGACAGGCGTGTTCTGTGAGGGGGAGAGTCATGTTCTGTGAGGGGAGGGGGACAGGCGTGTTCTGTGAGGGGGAGAGGCGTGTTCTGTGAGGGGGAGAGGCGTGTTCTGTGAGGGGGAGAGGCGTGTTCTGTGAGGGGGAGAGGCGTGTTCTGTGAGGGGGAGAGGCGTGTTCTGTGAGGGGGAGAGGCGTGTTCTGTGAGGGGGAGAGGCGTGTTCTGTGAGGGGGAGAGGCGTGTTCTGTGAGGGGGAGAGGCGTGTTCTATTTCTATTTGATCAGTTCTGAGCTGTCAGACGTGGTTATCCTGAGGTGACTGTGTGTGTGTGTGTGTCCAGAAACGGACATGCAGGGGGGGAGGAGGAAGAGGAGGAGGAGGAAGAGGAGTCTGGGGACACTCCAGCCAATCGGCTGACTCACATGCTGCTGATGGAAACCGCCCCCCAGAGGACCTTGACCAATAAGAGGACGCATGAGACTGGATGGGTGGACAGGTGGGTGTAGCTATGTCTCTCTCTCTTTCTGTGTCTCGCTCTCTGTCTCTCTCTGTGTCTCTCTGTCTCTCTCTCTGTGTCTCTGTCTGTCTCTCTGTCTCTCTCTGTGTCTCTGTCTCTCTCTCTGTGTCTCTGTCTCTCTCTGTGTGTCTCTCTGTCTCTCTCTGTGTCTCTGTCTCTCTCTGTGTGTCTCTCTCCACCCTCCCTCTCTCAGTGTGTGTATCTACCCCCCCCCCCAGGTCCTGGAGGGAGCCGGTGAACCCCTACTATGTCAATATGGGGTACGCACACGCCCCGGCAACCAGCGCTAACGACAGCGAGCAGCAGAGCATGTCCAGCGACGCAGACACACTGTCCCTGACCGACAGCAGCCTGTAAGCACACACACACACACTGTCCCTGACCGACAGCAGCCTGTAAGCACACACACACACACTGTCCCTGACCTACAGCAGCCTGTAAGCACATACACACACACTGTCCCTGACCTACAGCAGCCTGTAAGCACAAACACACACACACTGTCCCTGACAGACAGCAGCCTGTAAGCACACACACACACACTGTCCCTGACCTACAGCAGCCTGTAAGCACATACACACACACACACACACTGTCCCTGACAGACAGCAGCCTGTAAGCACAAACACACACACACTGTCCCTGACAGACAGCAGCCTGTAAGCACAAACACACACACACTGTCCCTGACAGACAGCAGCCTGTAAGCACAAACACACACACACTGTCCCTGACAGACAGCAGCCTGTAAGCACAAACACACACACACTGTCCCTGACAGACAGCAGCCTGTAAGCACAAACACACACACACTGTCCCTGACAGACAGCAGCTTGTAAGCACAAACACACACACACTGTCCCTGACAGACAGCAGCTTGTAAGCACAAACACACACACACTGTCCCTGACAGACAGCAGCTTGTAAGAACACACACACTCTCCTTACAGCAGCCTGTAAGCATGTCTTGCTGAATGGTGTGTGTGTGTGTGTTGCAGGGATGGGATTCCACCATACCGGTATCATCGGAAGCATCATCGCAGAGAGATGCATGACAGTGTAAAAGCCAACGGGCGCGTTCCTCTACCTCACATACCAGTGAGTACACCGACTCACACACGCACCCACGCACACACAAACCTAACCCTATCATTCCTCATTATGATGGAGTGATTAATACTTTGTCTGGCACTGTGTGTGTGTAGCGCACGTACCGCATGCCAAAGGACGTCCAGGTAGAGCCAGAGAGGTTTGCTGCCGACCTGATCAGACGTCTGCAGACGGTGCTGAGAGAGAGGGAGGCCCAGGAGCGCCTGGAGGAGAGGCTGAGGAGGGTCCGTCTGGTGAGCAGGAGGGGGAGGGTGTGTGAGAGAGGGTGTGAGAGGGTGTGTGAGAGAGGGTGTGTGAGAGAGGGTCTGTGAGAGGGTGTGTGAGAGGGTGTGTGAGAGGGTGTGTGAGAGGGTGTGTGAGAAAGGGTCTGTGAGAGGGTGTGTGAGAGAGGGTGTGTGTGAGGGTGTGTGAGGGTGTGAGAGAGGGTGTGTGTGAGGGTGTGTGTGAGGGTGTGTGTGAGGGTGTGTGAGAGAGGGTGTGTGTGTGAGGGTGTGTGTGTGAGAGGGTGTGTGTGAGAGGGTGTGTGAGAGGGTGTGTGAGAGAGGGTGTGTGAGAGAGGGTGTGTGAGAGAGGGTGTGTGAGAGAGGGTGTGTGAGAGAGGGTGTGTGTGTGAGGGTGTGTGTGAGGGTGTGTGAGAGGGTGTGAGAGGGTGTGTGAGGGTGTGTGAGGGTGTGTGAGAGGGTGTGTGAGAGGGTGTGTGAGAGGGTGTGTGTGTGAGGGTGTGTGTGTGAGGGTGTGTGTGAGGGTGTGTGTGAGAGGGTGTGTGAGAGGGTGAGTGAGAGAGGGTCTGTGAGAGGGTGTGTGAGAGAGGGTCTGTGAGAGGGTGTGTGTGTGAGGGTGTGTGTGTGAGGGTGTGTGTGAGGGTGTGTGTGAGAGGGTGTGTGAGAGGGTGTGTGTGTGAGAGGGTGTGTGTGTGAGAGGGTGTGTGTGTGAGAGGGTGTGTGAGAGAGGGTGTGTGAGAGGGTGTGTGTGAGACGGTGTGTGTGAGGGTGTGTGAGAGGGTGTGAGAGAGGGTGTGCGTGAGGGTGTGCGAGAGGGTGTGAGAGAGGGTGTGAGAGAGGGTGTGAGAGAGGGTGTGCGAGAGGTTGTGCGTGAGGGTGTGAGAGAGGGTGTGTGCGAGAGGGTGTGTGTGTGTATCTGAAAGGACCTGTGTGTGGCCTTGTTTAAGAAGAAGATATGTTCTTGATCCCCACAAGGATGGGAAACTTAAGATGTTTTCAACCTTAGTTGATATTTCTTGTTTGCATGTGTTCCTGACTCCAACAGGAAGAGGAGGGTGACGACGCTGATGTTTCCATGGCAACCACGCTGACGAGCCACGGCAACAAGCCCCTCCTCCCCTCTTCCCTCCCGCCCCTCTATGGAGCCCGATACTCGGAGACGGGCGGTTACCATGACGACCACAAGGACAACCCGGAGGCAATCTTGGACGAGCACGTGCAGAGGGTCATGAGGACGCCCGGGGGGCAGTCGCCGGGGGCGACCACGGGACGCCCCTCCCCCAAGTCTCGCTCGCCCGACGGGGGTGTCGCAGGGTCGTACCCCCGGGGGGGGGTGGGGGGCAGGGGGCACAGGGCGGGGCAGAAGGGAGGAGACAATGCTGCTGTGGGAGCGGGTGAGACTCACACACACCATACACACACACACACCATACACACACACACACACACACACCATACACACACACTCACACACCATACACACACACTCACACACCATACACACACACACCATACACACACACTCACACGCCATACACACACACTCACACACCATACACACACCATACACACACACTCACACACCATACACACACACTCACACACCATACACACACACACCATACACACACACTCACACACCATACACACACACTCACACGCCATACACACACACTCACACACCATACACACACCATACACACACACTCACACACCATACACACACACTCACACACCATACACACACACACCATACACACACACTCACACACCATACACACTCACTCACACACCATACACACACACTCACACACACACTCACACACCATACACACACACTCACACACCATACACACACACTCACACACCATACACACACACTCACACACCATACACACCCTCTCTTGCGCTACATTTCTATATACATTTGAAGTTTTATTCACCTCAAATCTGAAAACAGAGATTCCAGTTTAACCCTTCTTCCTGTGTGTGTGTCCAGGTGTGTTTCACCACAAGCACAACTACCACCACCCTCCAGGGGGCGTGGCTAGATCCTCGGAGGAGGCGGGGCTTAGGGGCCAATTTGTCTGGAATGGCGACGCCCACCACTACGCAGGGAGGGGTCGTAACTATGCCGACGGCACCGTGGAGGGCATGCTGGGATACGGGTGAGAACTGAGTTGCTGTAGTAACAGGGACAGGGATAAGATGGGGGAGGTCTCCTTTAGTCTCTGAACGGTTGAGATCTGTGTGTGTGTGTGTGTGCAGCAGTAAGGGCAGCACGTTGTCGAAACGACCCTCCAAGAAGGTGGAGTCTGGTGAGGAGGGGCGAGGCCTGGATACTCAGAGCCCATTGGACGATCTGGAGAGGAACCAGAAGATCCTCCAATGGATGATGGAGGGGGAGGCATTAAGACACAAGAAGAACACACACGGGTGAGACACACCTACACACACACACTCACACACACACACACACACACACACACACACATACAAACCAGGGCTCTGTACCTCTCTATAATCCCCTCTCTCTCCTCTAGGAGCAGCAGTGCAGGCGGCTCCAGCAGGAAGGGCGACCCCACCTCCTCCTCCTCCCGCCCCGTCTCCGTGGAGCGTCCGGGAGCCGTGCACCCCTGGGTCAGCGCCCAGCTCCGGAACCCCGGGGTCGTGACCTCTCACCCCCACCCGGGGGTCATGCCCTCTCACCCCTTCATCCAGGACCCCACCATGCCCCCCAACCCCGCCCCCAACCCTCTCACCCAGCTGGAGGAGGCTCGCCGCAGGCTGGAGGAGGAGAGGAGGAGGAGCGCCCAGGGCCAGCAGAAACAGAGGTGTGTGTTAGTGTGTGTGTGTGTGTTAGAGAGCGCTGTGGGGGTGGTGTGTTGGAGAGAGCTAGGATGTGTGTGTATGAATGGGTTTGTGGGTGTGCATGGCCGGCAGTGGGTAAGTGTGTGTGTGTAAACAAATGTGTTCTGTTTTGGCTTCTCCCATCAGACACAAGTCTGCCAAGCGGCCGGCCAATGAGAATGTGACGGTGGCGTACTACTTCTGTGGGGAGCCAATCCCGTACCGGACCTCGGTCAGGGGGCGGGTCGTCACGCTGGGCCAGTTCAAAGAGCTGCTCACCAAGAAGGGAGGCTACAGGTGAGGGGTCGTCGCCACGGGAACGGGGGTGTGGTGTTGGTTGCTAGGAAGATGGAGAGAGGTGGTACTGAGTACTGTGAACATGTATAATACTGTTATTACTATGTTTAAAACAACATAATAATCAGGATACTGTTTATATACATAATGTAACAGTCAATACTATTACTGTCAAAATAAATTTGGGCTATTACTTATATGAAAATTATTTTGACAGTATTCATGTATATATTCATGTAATAGCCCAAAATTATATATATATATATAACTTAAATAAAATATAATCTATAAATATTGTATTGTATACATATTGTAGCCTTTTCCGATCATAACCTTGCTGTTTCTCTCCATCAATCCCTCCATCCTTCCCCCCTCTCCCTCCCTCCATCCTTCCCCACTCTCCCTCCATCCTTCCCCACTCTCCCTCCCTTCTTCCCCCCTCTCCCTCCCTCCCTCCTTCCCCCCTCTCCCTCCCTCCCTCCTTCCCCCCTCTACCTCCCTCCATCCTTCCCCCCTCTCCGTCCATCCTTCCCCCCTCTCCCTCCATCCTTCCCCCATCTCCCTCCATCCTTCCCCCCTCTCCCTCCATCCTTCCCCCCTCTCCGTCCATCCATCCTTCCCCCCTCTCCCTCCATCCTTCCCCACTCTCCTCTAGGTTCTACTTCAAGAGAGTGAGTGATGAGTTTGATTGCGGGGTGGTGTTCGAGGAGGTGAAGGAAGATGACGCCATCTTGCCCATCTACGAGGAGAAGATTGTGGGAAAGGTGGAGAAGGTTGACTGAACAGGAAACAGGAAGTGGAACCTCGGAAGCAAGAAGAAGAAGAAGAAGAGGAGGATGAGTCAGATAAAAGCTGAGAAGACGAGAGGAGAGAGACGTTTCTGTTGGGGAACTAAGGAGGGAGGGAGGAAGAGAGAGGGAGGGAGAGAAGTGAAAGATGTAGGTCATCTCCCTTCTGTCAGAGGAGAGAAGGGGAGGAGAGGGGAGGGGTGTAGGAAGGGAGAGAGGAAGAGAGGCCAGTGGTCAAATAAGGGAAGGAATTAGTGTTTTTTTTTTTAATGGAACCCAGCCCAATGCCTTGTTACTGAGACAACAGCGTTTGGTCTGGTGTCCTGTAGCGACGGGAACCAACCTCAAAAACTACAGACTTCTGATGCTACGCCAGGCATTCAGACTGAAGAACAGGTCATCCCCTAGCCAGTGTCCACCATGTTTGTAGTTTCTGGAGGGATGCGTGTGTACTCAGGTACTCTTCTGTAGTTCTGACTAACCAGAACCTGGGTGCTTAAGTCTCTTCAGGACGGACCTCCTCTCTTCCTCTCCCTCCCTCTCTCTCTATTCCCACTGTTCTAACATTAGAACCTTCCCAGTGGACCTGCTTGTTCCACAAGGTTCTAGAACACCTCCAATCTTCTTCCAGCCCTCAACTCTGCCTAGTCTGTGTCAGAGCGCACTCTCTCTCTCCATCCCTCTCTCTCTATCCCTCTCCTCCTCTCCCTCCCCTCTCTCTCCCTCTCCTCTCTGAGCCTGAATGCCTGACACAACCAAAGACCATGTAGACCTGTCTCCATAGTGACAAGTGTTTGTGTGTGTCAGTGCTGTTTGTAACTAACCAATGAATCATGAATCACCTGTCGTCCCCCCTCCCGTTATGACAGTTTAAAGACAGGAAGTGGTTTATTCCTGACAGGAAGTGGATGTTTCCATTCCTGACAAGCATGTTGGCTGCTGGGGACGTCGTCACCGTGACGACGGGCTATCGTGTTGTCTGTGTTGTTTCTAAGTGTCTAAACCTCCCCGGCCTTTCAAATCCACTATTTATGCCGCCCCCCTCCCCCATATTAGAACAATCTGGAACAGAGGAGGGGGGTTTGTTTTTAATAAGATTATTATTATTATTAATCGTATTACCGAACAAGTGTCAGTGATTATGACCACGTATCTGTTCAATTTAAAAGCAGTGCCTTTTACGTCCTAAGTTAAAAGCCTTCACATGTACTCACCTCCTCCCTTCACCTCACCCCCGTGGTCACAATGTTTTTATTGTTAACAAGCGGGGTCATCACGTTGTTGTTGTTGATCATGATTATCATCCGTGTCTGGATTCTTCCTCCTGTAAATATGTACATTCTCATATTTCATGTGTCCTCCAAACCTGCCCGGCAACAGTGCGCTGATTGGTGTTTATTTTGTAAGATGGCGCCGTGTGGGATGCAGGGCCACTTTTTAACAAGGTACTTGGATAATAAAGAACTGTTGGATAAATACCAAGCTGTGCGCGTGTGTGTAGCTACACCACCATGCTGTTTACAGAATATTACCGACATTTCATATGGGGGGGGGGGGGGATATACATATTATTATTTTTTTTTAGTATTCACGTTGATATGTTATAGCACAATACTTAAATATCAATTTCGTCTGGATGAATAAAATAGCCTACTTATCTGTTAACAGAAGTTTAATATGTTGTCGTGGAGTAGGTAGTCACCGCAACATAGCTGAGATCACAATCCCAGATTCAGGATTAGTTTGGTTTTTGTGAATAGGAGCAAATTAGTTCAACAAAAACTATTTAATTTAAAAAAAACGAGCGAGAGGGTGACCCGAGCGCGCCACCTCGTGTCTTCTCGAGGACGCTTCACAACCTGCACATGTGACGTACGCCGCAAGGTCAAAGTTGAAACCTTTGGTACGCACGTTCTGCTTTCCGGAGCAACTAGAGCGGGCGGAGTTCTCTCTTCCGACTTAAGTGTGAAGCTGAAGCAGGAAAACCGCACACAACAGCCTACCCTGGATTTCAAAACGAAGGTCGGTTCACAAACGTCAACAATCATGAACACATTCGGTAAGTTCGGTTGACTCGGAATACACGTTTCTCGGGGTTAATTTGACAATAATAAGTAAGTTTATACGATTACACGAATGAAAGATGAAGTGCACGTATGCACTGAGAGACTTGCCGGGACAAGACCGTTATTTTATACAAGTATGAGCAGCTATTCTTAATCTTAAACGGAATATTGTACGAGTAAAGCCAGCCAGCCAGCAAGCTAGCTAGCTACTACAGGGTTAGTAAACTATCTAGCAGGGCCACAATGGATGCGCTGGAAGTTCTCCTGGACGAGGTGGCTCTGGAGGGGCTGGACGGTATAACCCTCCCGTCTCTCTGGATTCGTCTGGAGTCGAGGAAGCCGCCGTTTGGCCTCAGTCTGGACACGTGCACCAAAGATTTCCTGTGGAAGTCTCTAGCTAGAAACGCCGACGTCAACTTCTACCAGATGCCGAAGGAGAGGGCAGATGTCGTCCTGTTAGACAGGTGATGGTTTTCCCAATCGGTGTCACTACACACATAATCTTAACACTACTGAACATTGACGATCTAACGCAGTAGCTGTCTACAAATTCCTCAACCGCAAATCGGTAGTTAGCTACTGTAACTAGCTATCCACAAATTATGTCGACACATGTTGGCAGTCTAGCTAGTTTGTTTTGGTCGCCCTTCCTGCAGGTTCGCTGACATCGACCCGAACACCGGGATTCAGGTGGCGCAGCAGTTCGACGGGAAATCGGACGTGTACCCGGTGCACGTGCTTGTGGACGACCCTACCGGGGTCCAGGGGTCCTGTTTATACTACCAGGATAGAAAAGACGTTACTGGAGATGTTAGGACGGCAGACCTCACTCCTAGAATCACCCTGGAGGAGGCGTTTGAGAAGTGCGAGCACACACACTCCTAACACACACCCCACACACTCCTAACACACACCCCACACACATTCACACACTCCTAACACACACCCCACACACACTCACACACTCCTAACACACACTCACACACACTCACACACTCCTAACACACACTCACACACTCCTAATACACACCCCACACACACTCACACACTCCTAACACACACCCCTCACACACTCCTAACACACCCCTCACACACTCACACACTCCTAACTCACACACTCCTAACACACCCCTCACACACACTCACACACTCCTAACACACACCCCACACACACTCACACACTCCTAACACACACCCCACACACACTCACACACTCCTAACACACACACTCACACACTCCTAACACACACCCCACACACACTCCTAACACACCCCTCACACACTCACACACTCCTAACACACACACTCACACACTCCTAACACACACCCCACACACACTCACACACTCCTAACACACACCCCACACACACTCACACACTCCTAACACACACCCCACACACACTCACACACTCCTAACACACACCCCACACACACTCACACACTCCTAACACACACCCCCCACACACTCACACACTCCTAACACACCCCACACACACTCCTAACACACACCCCCCACACACTCACACACTCCTAACACACACCCCACACACACTCCTAACACACTCCCCACACACACTCACACTCCTAACACACACTCCTCCTCACTCTTCTGTGTTGTGTTGTGTAGGTGGGCCAGGCGGCTGGTGGTGACAGCAGGTCAGCAGGTTAGGTTCAGGACTCTGATTGGTCCCCAGGGCGACCCGGAGCTGCAGCTGTCGGACCACTCCTACTGCATCCTGGAGAGGGTGGGGCGAGGGCGCTGGCAGGGGGAACTGCAGAGAGACCTGCACACCTGCTCCTTCAAGTACACACACACACACCTGCTCCTTCAAGTACACACACACACCTGCTCCTTCAAGTACACACACACACCTGCTCCTTCAAGTACACACACACACCTGCTCCTTCAAGTACACACACACACACCTGCTCCTTCAAGTACACACACACACACCTGCTCCTTCAAGTACACACACACACACCTGCTCCTTCAAGTACACACACACACACCTGCTCCTTCAAGTACACACACAAGACTGGTGAACGCTGTCTGACTGTGTGTTGTGATTGTCTCAGGACGGATGCAGGGAAGATGCACTACATGAGGAAGTCTCTGGTCCAGCACGGCCTGATCACCATGGAAACACATGTGACCCGCACGCCCAGCGGACAACAGCAGCAGTCCATCCTGCTGGGGCTCCCTCGCTTCCACGTGGACCGGTACACACACACACACACACACATATGGACACACACACGGATACACCTGAGCACATACACATGCTTGAATGCACACATGCATACTATCTATTTCCCCCCCCCAGGAGGAGTAAGTATGACATCCTGATGGAGGCCACCTCCAACGCTCTGCTGGACTCCCACGACCACACCTCCTCCCTCATCTCCCTCCGAGACCAGCTGGTGAGACTCCTCCCTCACCTCCTCCCTCACCTCCTCCCTCACCTCCTCCCTCACCTCCTCCCACACCTCCCACACCTCCTCCCTCACCTCCTCCCACACCTCCTCCCTCACCTCCTCCCACACCTCCTCCCACACCTCCTCCCTCACCTCCTCCCACACCTCCCACACCTCCTCCCACACCTCCTCCCACACCTCCTCCCACACCTCCCACACCTCCTCCCACACCTCCCTCACCTCCTCCCACACCTCCTCCCTCACCTCCTCCCACACCTCCTCCCACACCTCCTCCCACACCTCCCTCACCTCCTCCCACACCTCCTCCCTCACCTCCTCCCACACCTCCTCCCACACCTCCTCCCACACCTCCCTCACCTCCTCCCACACCTCCTCCCTCACCTCCTCCCACACCTCCTCCCACACCTCCTCCCACACCTCCTCCCTCACCTCCTCCCACACCTCCTCCCACACCTCCTCCCACACCTCCTCCCACACCTCCTCCCACACCTCCTCCCTCACCTCCTCCCTCATCTCCCTCCGAGACCAGCTGGTGAGACTCCTCCCTCACCTCCTCCCACACCTCCTCCCTCACCTCCTCCCACACCTCCTCCCTCACCTCCTCCCTCACCTCCTCCCACACCTCCTCCCTAACCTCCTCCCACACCTCCTCCCACACCTCCTCCCTCATCTCCCTCCGAGACCAGCTGGTGAGACTCCTCCCTCACCTCCTCCCACACCTCCTCCCTCACCTCCTCCCACACCTCCTCCCACACCTCCTCCCTCACCTCCTCCCTCACCTCCTCCCTCACCTCCTCCCACACCTCCCTCACCTCCTCCCTCACCTCCTCCCACACCTCCCTCACCTCCTCCCACACCTCCTCCCTCACCTCCTCCCTCACCTCCTCCCACACCTCCTCCCACACCTCCTCCCTCACCTCCTCCCACACCTCCTCCCTCACCTCCTCCCACACCTCCTCCCTCATCTCCCTCCGAGACCAGCTGGTGAGACTCCTCCCTCACCTCCTCCCACACCTCCTCCCTCACCTCCTCCCTCACCTCCTCCCACACCTCCTCCCACACCTCCTCCCTCACCTCCTCCCACACCTCCTCCCTCACCTCCTCCCACACCTCCTCCCTCATCTCCTCCCACACCTCCTCCCTCACTTCCTCCCACACTTCCTCCCTCACCTCCTCCCTCACCTCCTCCCACACCTCCTCCTTCATCTCCCTCCGAGACCAGCTGGTGAGACTCCTCCCTCACCTCCTCCCACACCTCCTCCCTCACCTCCTCCCACACCTCCTCCCTCATCTCCCTCCGAGACCAGCTGGTGAGACTCCTCCCTCACCTCCTCCCACACCTCCTCCCACACCTCCTCCCACACCTCCTCCCACACCTCCTCCCTCACCTCCTCCCACACCTCCTCCCACACCTCCCTCACCTCCTCCCTCACCTCCTCCCACACCTCCTCCCACACCTCCCTCACCTCCTCCCACACCTCCTCCCACACCTCCCTCCGAGACCAGCTGGTGAGACTCCTCCCTCACATGATGTGTGTGTGTGTGTGTGTGTGTGTGTGTGTGTGTGTGTATACTACTGTGTTTGTGTTTATATTAGGGCTGTGAAGCGATTAAAATACTTTATCGAATCGACCCCGGACCAATCGAATTTAATCGTCATATTACCGGAGCGAACGCTGTTGTTGCTAGCTGTGTGCTTTGCTGGCATGTGATATTTTAGGCTGGAAGTACTCTGGTGAAAACTAAACTCAGACTGACAATCAGTACATACAGCCTTGGTCTTGTCAACCGAGCCGTCCGGCAACTTTTTGAAATGGAACTTCCCATCTAAAAGCCCTCTCTCCATCATTATATAATTGTGTATAATTGTGTGTGTGTATACTGCTTTGTTTGTGTTTAGATATAATTGTGTGTGTGTGTATACTGCTGTGTTAGTTAGGGTTAATTGTGTGTGTGTGTGTGTGTGCAGCGTGTGAATGACAGGACCTTCAAGCGTGTGTCCCAGTACATGATGGCCTCCAAGCTGGTGCAGCTGGTCAAAGTTCCCCTGCAGGAGATCAACCCCTCCGCTGGGCCCTGTCTCACCACCAGAGGTACACGCTACTACTGTCTGTCTGTGGGTGTATAGTGTGTGTGTTGTATATAATGTGTGTGTGTTCAGGTTCCCGGTCGCTGGTGCGAGGTCTGAAGCTGCTGAAACCCTACGTGAGGAAGGAGGTCCTCATTGAGGAGGATGATGATGACGATGATGAAGATGGAACAGGAAACAGGAAGAGTCTCCCCTCCGAGGGGCGGGTCATGGAGTGTGACCTCATCTCACAGGCCTATGGGATTGGTGCGTTTGAGTTTGCTCTCCTCTCATTAGTTGGTCAGACATGAGTGGGTTGATGAAGATGCCCACTCATTTTCTCTCTGTGCCTGTGTGTTTCTATCTTGTCCTGTGATTGGTTGTATAAACATGTCTGTCCTGTGATTGGTTGTATAAACACGTCTGTCCTGTGATTGGTTGTATAAACACGTCTGTCCTGTGATTTATTGTATAAACATGTCTGTTCTGTGATTGGTGCGTCCTTTGTGTCTGTTATGTGATTGGCTGCTGCAGTGCTGTCCAGCGGGACCAAAGGGCTTTCCCAGAGTGCCTTGCGTTCCAGGATGTGTGTGGGTCAGCTGGAGTCTCGCATGATCTGCCGTCTGCTGCAGAGGAACAACGTCATCAAGGTGTGTGTACTCGTGTGTGTTTATATATATCTGTATATAAATGTAAATATGTGTGTGTGTATGTATATGTGTGTGTATATGTATGTGTCTGTGTATATATATGTGTGTATAAATGTGTGTGTGTATGTATACATACATACATATACATATGTGTTTGTGTACATATGTGTGTGTGTGTGTGTCCAGGGCTTCATGGAGGATGAGGGTCGTCAACGCACCACCAAGTTCATCAGTCACCGCTACGTCAGCCAATCACACCTCCTGCAGCAGTTCACCCAGGAGGAGGAGCGCAACGAGAAGCTGCTCTCCTCTGGGGGGTCCAAACCTGCCTCTGGGAAGAAAGGGGCCCCCAAACCTGCCTCTGGGGAGGGCAGGCCCCCCAAACCTGCCTCTGGGGAGGGCAGGCCCCCCAAACCTGCCTCTGGGGAGGGCAGGCCCCCCAAACCTGCCTCTGGGGAGGGCAGGCCCCCCAAACCTGCCTCTGGGGAGGGCAGGCCCCCCAAACCTGCCTCTGAACAACAAGGGCCCCCCAAAAGTCCGTCTTTGGAGGGTGTGGCCCCCAAACCTGCCTCTGGGGATGGAGGGGCCACACGCCCCCGGACAAGGGGGACATCCAAAACAACGCCCTCAAGAGAGGCCTCACCCACAACCCCCCAGGCTGGAGATACACCAATCAGCTGTGAGGAGGAGGGGCGAGATGGAGAGGGTGGTGGGAAGGAGGGAGCAGGAGAGAAGAAGAAGAGGGGGATTTGGAGAGAAGGGCTTCCTTCTCTCCTGAAGCAGACCACCCTGAACTTCCCTGTCTCTCACTTCTCTCCTGTTAAGAGTGAGGATGGACACTGCATACTAAATACTACACACTAAATATAACAAACTACCTACTACGTTCTACATACTAGATACTAGAGACTAAATCTCCCACACTACTGATACTACCGATGTGTGTTGGAGACCTGAGAGAGAAGTTATTATTTACCAGATTTCCTGCTTCATCTGTCTATCAGGTAAGGCCCCACCCCCCTCCACAGCCTCAGACAGAAAGGTTCCAGAGGCGGAGTCACTGCCCAGTGCTGGAGAGGAGGGGGAGGGGCCTGCACCTCCCAGTCTGTCATTGGACGAGATGGTGGGTGGGACCATGGAAACCGACCAACCACAACACAGCATCACTTTCATGGAGGACGACCCCAGACTGAAGGTGTCTGAAGGTGTAAGTCGTCATAGCGATGCAGTCGCACATCCTCCACATCCTCCCCACACACACTCACCCAAACATGAGGCAGGATTCAACAGACTTCTAACTGTCCTCTCCCTCTCTGTTACATCATTGGCTCCCTCCTTCCTCCCCCTGGTCTCTGATTGGTCCCCAGCCCCCCAGTGCTGGTCTGTGGGGGCGGTCGGGCAGGCGTGTGCAGCGCCACCACCAGACCTACCGCCTCCTGAGGAGGAAAAACATGATCATCGAGTGCGTCCGCAGCCTGCGCGTGGTCGAGGGGCTCTTCACGTGAGCACTTCCTGCTTCCTTGTACCAAAGACTCATGGGATTTGTAGTTTAAAATGGGAACGTTGGCAGGGTGACCTCCAGTGCAGGATAACATTTTTCCCTTTCCTCTGTCCCCCCCCTCCCAGGCTGCAGAAGATGATCCGAGAGGCGGAAGTGCTGGAGGGGGTCAAGACCAGGTGCTGTAGGAAGACAATCGTCCGTCTGATCCACTCTCTGAGCAGGGAGGGCATGCTGAAGATGTTCACCACCACCATCATCCAGGATGGCCTCAGCAAGAAGGTACACACACACACACACAGGGACACACACACACACACACACACACACAGGGACACACACACACAGGTAAATTGACAAGCATGCATTCAAGCCTCATTTCCTCTCCTCAGGTGGACTTGATAGTCCATCCCTCCATCTCTCAGACTGACCCCATAGTGAAGAGCGCCATAGAGCAGGTCCGCTTCCGCCTGTCCAGCTCCTACACAGCTGCCCGGTAGGAGGGGGGAAGGAGGAAGGGAGGGAGGGGAGGAGGAGGGGGGGGAGGAGAAGGAGAGGGTGGAGGAGAAAAGACAGGATGGATATAAAGGAGTTTGTGTTCTGAATGATTGTTCTCTTGATTTTCCTATTATTTTTTCCCTCCCTCCCTCCCTCCCTCCCTCCCTCCCTCTCAGGGCTCAGGCAGAGGAGGGAGGGAAGGAGGGGGGGAGGGGGAAGGAGCGAGGGAGCGAGGAGGAGGAGGGAGGGAAGGAGCAAGGGAGAGAGAAGGTAAACAAAGGAAAGAGAACAAAGAAGTTCCAGAAGAGTAGGGAGGAGATGGACAAGTACAAACCCACTACCGGTACGTACACGTGTGTGTGTGTGTGTGTGTTGGGGAGTTAAAAGCCACCTACTTATGGGTAGTTAAGAATACTCGGGTTAATCGTCAATACCATCACAAACTACTGATCTCTTTCTCTCTCCCCCCTCCTCCTCCCTCCCTCTCCTCTCTCTCCCCCCCCTCCTCCCTCCCCCCTCCTCCCCCCCACCTCTCCTCTCCCCCCCACCTCTCCTCCCCACCTCTCCTCCTCCCCCCCCTCCTCCTCCTCCCTCTCCTCTCTCTGCCCCCCTCCCTCCTCCTCCCCCCCCCCCTCCTCCCTCCCCCCTAGTTAAGGGGCTCAGCAGGTGTCTGGGGTACCAGCCGAAGATGCATCGTCTGCGTCTGGTCCACACCTTCCTGTGGTACGTCATTTACGGACACCCCCTCCGCTACGCACCAGCCAGTCCCCTCGCTGGCCCCGCCCACGCACCAGCCAGTCCCCTCGCTAGCCCCGCCCACGCACCAGCCAGTCCCCTCGCTGGCCCCGCCCACGCACCAGACAGTCCCCTCGCTGGCCCCGCCCACGCACCAGCCAGTCCCCTCGCTGGCCCCGCCCACGCACCAGACAGTCCCCTCGCTGGCCCCGCCCACGCACCAGCCAGTCCCCTCGCTGGCCCCGCCCACGCACCAGCCAGTCCCCTCGCTGGCCCCGCCCACGCACCAGCCAGTCCCCTCGCTGGCCCCGCCCACGCACCAGACAGTCCCCTCGCTGGCCCTGCCAACTTCCCAGAGAGTCTCCTTGCTGGCCCCGCCCACGCACCAGCCAGTCCCCTTGCTGGCCCTGCCCACTTGCCAGACAGTTCCCTCGCTGGTCCCGCCTACGCCCAGCCGGTCACGGAGCCCGCCCCCACCTGCCAGCAGGAAGTGAGGTCGCTTGTGGAGAAGGAAGGGGCAGAGTTTCTGGACTCGTCGGAGCTCGGACACTTTGACCCCCATGTGAAAGGTGAGAGGTCACGCTGAGGCCGCCGTGACAACAACATAATGAGGGCGGGGAGAAAATATTATATTTGTGTTTCTTTTATTTTGTGTACTGTGTATATAGTGTGTGTGTTCTGTGTGTATTTAATGTGTGTCTGTATATAATGTGTATAGTGAGAGTATATAATGTGTTTGCGTGTGTATATAATGTGTGTGTGCGTGTGTATATCATGTGTGTGTATAGTGAGAGTATATTGTGTGTGTGTGTGTGGGTGTATAGTGAGAGTATATAATGTGTGTATAGTGAGAGTATATAGTGTGTGTGTGTGTGTGTATATAATGTGTGTGTGTGTATAGTGAGAGTATATAATGTGTGTGTGTGTATAGTGAGAGTATATAATGTGTGTGTGTGTATAGTGAGAGTATATAATGTGTGTGTGTGTATAGTGAGAGTATATAATGTGTGTGTGTGTGTGTGTATAGTGAGAGTATATAATGTGTGTGTGTGTGTGTGTGTATAGTGAGAGTATATAATGTGTGTGTGTGTGTATATAATGTGTGTGTGTGTGTATAGTGAGAGTATATAATGTGTGTGTGTGTGTGTGTGTGTGTATATAATGTGTGTGTGCGTGTATAGTGAGAGTATATAGTGTGTGTGTGTATAGTGAGAGTATATAATGTGTGTGTATAGTGAGAGTATATAATGTGTGTGTGTGTGTGTGTGTATATAATGTGTGTGTGTGTATAGTGAGAGTATATAATGTGTGTGTGTGTGTGTATAGTGAGAGTATATAATGTGTGTGTGTGTATATAATGTGTGTGTGTGTGTATAGTGAGAGTATATAATGTGAGTGTGTACTATGTGTCCCCAGTGTATAGTGAGGAGCTGACCTGGAGGAGGTTCGTCCCTCCCTCTCCGCTCCATCAGGAGTTTGGTCCAGGCTGGGCCCTGTCCTCCGACACCCTGCTCTGCCTGCCTCTCTCCATCTTCACCCAGATCATCCAGATCAACTTCACGGTACACACACACACATGCATACATACATGCATACATTCATAATTGTGTATGGGTGTATTATGTATGTGTGTGTGTGTGTGTCTCCAGATAGAAGGCTTGGACGCGTACCTGAGCGACCCAGAGAAGCAGCACTACCTCATCAGGTTCCTGCCCTCCAGGATTCAGAGACAGCTGCTGTTCAAGCGGTACACACACACACACACACGTACACACACACGTACACACACACATCTCAGTCCTTGTCTCAGCCAGTGAGGTGTCTGTGTGTGTTACAGGAAGTACATCTTCAGCTTCCACGAGAGTATGCAGAGGCTGGTCTTCATGGGCTTGCTTCAGTTCAGCCCCACAGAGAAGTTCCAGGACAAGGACCAGGTACACCTACATCTTCCTGTCTGCTCTATACACCTACATCTACCTGTGCTCTATACACCTACCTGTCTGCTCTATACACCTACATCTACCTGTCTGCTCTATACACCTACCTGTCTGCTCTATACACCTACATCTACCTGTCTGCTCTACACCTACCTGTCTGCTCTATACACCTACATCTACCTGTCTGCTCTATACACCTACCTGTCTGCTCTATACACCTACATCTACCTGTCTGCTCTATACACCTACCTGTCTGCTCTATACACCTACCTGTCTGCTCTATACACCTACACCTACCTGTCTGCTCTATACACCTACCTGTCTGCTCTATACACCTACCCTATACACCTACACCTACCTGTCTGCTCTATAAACCTACCTGTCTGCTCTATACACCTACCTGTCTGCTCTATACACCTACCTGTCTGCTCTATACACCTACCTGTCTGCTCTATACACCTACCTGTCTGCTCTATACACCTACACCTACCTGTCTGCTCTATAAACCTACCTGTCTGCTCTATACACCTACCTGTCTGCTCTATACACCTACCTGTCTGCTCTATACACCTACCTGTCTGCTCTATACACCTACCTGTCTGCTCTATACACCTACCTGTCTGCTCTATACACCTACCTGTCTGCTCTATACACCTACCTGTCTGCTCTATACACCTACCTGTCTGCTCTATACACCTACCTGTCTGCTGGGAGTCAGGTGGCTGAGCGGTTAGGGAATCGGGCTAGTAATCTGAAGGTTGCCAGTTCGATTTCCGGCTGTGTCAAATGATGTTGTGTCCTTGGGCAAGGCACTTCACCCTACTTGCCTCGGGGGGAATGTCCCTGTACTTACTGTAAGTCGCTCTGGATAAGAGCGTCTGTTAAATGACTAAATGTAAATATACACCTACCCGTCTGCTCTATACACCTACCTGTCTGCTCTATACACCTACCTGTCTGCTCTATAAACCTGCATCTACCTGTCTGGTCTATACACCTACCTGTCTGGTCTATACACCTACCCGTCTGCTCTATACACCTACCCGTCTGCTCTATACACCTACCTGTCTGCTCTATACAGCTACATCTACCTGTCTGCTCTATACATCTACCTGTCTGCTCTATACACCTACCTGTCTGCTCTATACATCTACCTGTCTGCTCTATACACCTACCTGTCTGCTCTATACACCTACATCTACCTGTCTGCTCTATACACCTACATCTACCTGTCTGCTCTATACACCTACCTGTCTGCTCTATACACCTACATCTACCTGTCTGCTCTATACACCTACCTGTCTGCTCTATACACCTACATCTACCTGTCTGCTCTATACACCTACACCTACCTGTCTGCTCTATACACCTACATCTACCTGTCTGCTCTATACAGCTACATCTACCTGTCTGCTCTATACATCTACCTGTCTGGTCTATACACCTACCTGTCTGCTCTATAAACCTGCATCTACCTGTCTGCTCTATAAACCTGCATCTACCTGTCTGCTCTATACACCTACAGGACTGTTCTTGTACCTCTGCTCTCCTCCAGGTGTTTCTGTATCTGAAGCGTAACGCTGTCATCGTTGACACCACCTCCTGCGAGCCTCACTATTCGCTGGCCAGCCCGCTGCCAGGGCGACCGTTTGAGAGGCGGAGCTACTGCTTCCTCACGGCCGACGATGTTGACAACTACTGGTTTGACTTGCTGTGTGTCTGCCTCAACACTCCGCTAGGTACAGACACACACACACACACACACACAGGTACCCAGGGGTCTGTTGTCTCCTCCTCCAGGTGTGGTTGTGTGTGTTCACCTCCGGTGTGTGTGTGTGTGTGTGTGTGTTTATTTCAGGTGTCATCCGACCCAAAAAATCCATGAGCTGTCAGGAGGAAGAGCAATCAGTTACCACGGAGACCACAGAACCCTCTGAGGTTCCATGGACACCAAAACGCAACGAGTACCAGAGACTGTTATACACACTCAGGTACACACACACACCTGTTATACACATACACACACACACACCTGCTGTATACACGCACAAGTGGCCTGGACTCTCTAAGTTTGTGTGTGTGTATACGTGTGTGTGTGTGTGTGAGAGCAGGGGCAGCAGGGAGGTGTGTGATGAGGCCGTGGTGCCTGGGGACGGCCGGGGGGCTGGGGGGCTCGACTCTGACTTCTACAGCCACCTGAAACGCAACTGGATCTGGACCAGCCAGCTGCTGGACAGGAAGAGGGTACACACACACACCACACACACCACACACACACACCACACACACACACCACACCACACACACACACACACACAAAATGTATTACAGAATGTGTTCTTCAGTTTTTGCTCACTTAACGGTGTGTGTGATAGAACAATGCCTGTGAGGTCAGCAGCACCATCAGATTGAAGAGTCTCCTCAACAAACAGTCTTTCAGCTGGGCTGCCAGGGCTGGTGAGTTACTGTGTGTGTGTGGTGAGTTACTGTGTGTGTGTGGCTGTGTATTTATGTGGGTGTATTTGTCTATATATTAATGCCTGTGTGTGTGTGTGTGTGTGTTCCAGGTTCGACCTTCCCAGGCTCTCTGACCAATAAGCAGAGCTTGATATCCCTATTGGAGGAGAAGGTGACAGTTGCCACGGAGCCAGCCAGTAGGAATCAGCAGGTGAGAGGCGGAAAGAAGAGGGAGCGGAAACGACCAATCAGGAAGCAGGTGGCCAAGGTCCCG
>NC_085039.1:12799408-12807475 GCF_963692335.1 Osmerus eperlanus
AGAGAGGAAGGAGAGAGGGTTTGCAAATCATCATGCTCTTCAACCACCAGTCTGACCAATCAGAGAGCTGCAGCAGAGGATGATGGGTAAGGTCAAAGGTCACTTGACTGGCCAATCAGAGCGCTTCACTGCTGATCAACTACCAGATAAGTTCCTGTCACTGATTAAACCCTTCTCCATCCCATCCACCACTCTCCCTCCACCTCTCTCCCTCCCCTCCCTCTCTCTATCCACCTCTCTCCCTCCCCTCCCTTTCTCCCTCCACCTCTTTCCCTCCCCTCCCTCTCTCTATCCACCTCTCTCCCTCCCGTCCCTCTCTCTATCCACCTGTCTCCCTCCCCTCCCTCTCTCCCTCCACCTCTCTCCCTCCACCTTTCTCCCTCCCCTCCCCACCAGCAGGGGTGTGTGTGAGGAGGTGAGGTATGTGTCTCGTCCGTGGAGGATGGTGGATGGGGGTCTGAACCGGCCCACCTTGAAGGGCATGCTGGAGGCGGTGCTCTACCACATCATGACCCAGCCCGGCCTATCACAGCGCAGCTTACTGGAGCACTACCGACACGTCCTCCAACCTGTGGTGGTGTTGGACCTGGTGCAGGTGACACACACACACACACACAAATATATATATATATATATATTTACACACACACACACACACACACAGCCATATACACCTGGGCACACATTAGATACCACACACTCTAACTCAGGATCTGATCTCTCCTCTCCTCCAGACCCTGGTGTCTCTGGGCTGTGTGAGGAGGAGGTTTCTGGCCAGCAGGCCCCGCCCCTCTCTGTTCTCCCGGCCGTGCCCCGGTGGGGGTGAGGGGGTGAGGAGGGAGGGGGGCTGGGGTGAGGGGGTGAGGAGGGAGGGGGGCTGGGGGGAGGGGGTGAGGAGGGAGGGGGGCTGGGGGGAGGAGGAGGGACAGTTCTATGAGGCGTCGGTGGACGGTTGTCTACGTCTGGGACAGCTGTTCCCCAGCGAGACCAACTGGAACCAGTGTACTACCTTATCCCAGCTGGGCTCAGGTAGACACGCTATTGGCTGAGACCAATACAGGAGGATTACCTATTTGCTGAGACACGGACCCTGACCCAGGAAGGCTTCTGATTGGCGGTGTTATTATTTGATTAATTTAATATTTCTCATTATTTGTAATGGTTCAGATGTTTTTTATAAGACAAGGAAGTCTTCAAAAAGATGATTTCATCATATGTTGTCATTGTTTACAGTAGTTAAATATATTAAAGTTTGAACAAAAGAATTTGTGTGTCTGGCTGGTCTGATTGGCTGTCTTCTTTGGGGGCTGTAACCGCAGCCTTGAGAGGATTGTGAAACGAAGGCCATTCAAAAATTTGGGGGAAATTCACAAGGAGTGGACTGCAGCTGGAGTCCGTGCTTCAAGAGCCAACACACACAGACGTATCCCGGACATGGGCTTCAACTGTTGCATTCCTTGTGTCAAGCCACTCTTGAACTACAGACAACGTCAGAGGCGTCTTACCTGGGCTAAGGACAAAAAGGACTGGACTGTTGCTCAGTGGTCCAAAGTTCTCTTCTCAGATGAGAGTACATTTTGCATTTCATTTGGAAATCAAGGTCCCAGAGTCTGGAGGAAGAGAGGAGAGGCACAGAATCCAAGTTGCTTGAGGTCCAGTGTAAAGTTTCCACAGTCAGTGATGGTTTGGGGTGCCATGTCACCTGCTGGTGTTGGTCCACTGTGTTTTCTCAGGTCCAAGGTCAGCGCAGCCGTCTACCAGGAAGTTTTAGAGCACTTCATGCTTCCCTCTGCTGAACAGCTTTATGGAGATGCAGATTTCATTTTCCAGCAGGACTTGGCACCTGCACACACTGCCAAAGGTACGAGTACCTGGTTTAAGGACCATGGTAACCCTGTGCTTGATTGGCCAGCAAACTCGCCTAGTATTGTGAAGATACACCAGACCCAACAACGCTGAAGAGCTGAAGGCCCCTATCAGAGCAACCTGGGCTTCCATAACACCTCAGCAGTGTCACAGACTGATCGCCTCCATGCCACGCCGCATTGCTTTAGTAATTCCTGCAAAAGGACCCCCGACCAAGTATTGAGTGTTGTACATGTTCATACTTTTCAGTAGTCCAACATTTCTGTGTTAAAATTCTTTTTTTTTTAATTGGTCTTAAGTCATATTTAGTGCTGTCAGTTAAACGCGTTATTAACGGCATTAACGCAAACCCATTTTAACAGCGTACATTTTTTTATCGTGGGATTAATGTTATTTTTGGCCTAGAAAACTTTCATTAGCTGTCAGTTATAATCAAAATTAAAAGAAATAAACAATTGAAATATATCAGTCTGTGTGTAATGAATCTATAAAGTATAGGAGTTTCACTTTTTGAATCAAATTACTGAAATAAATCAACTTTTTGATGATTTTCTAATTTATTGAGATGCACCTGTAATAGAATGAAACTGGCATTTAACTCTAATGACAAAAGTTCAAGGTGTTGAAACGTGTGGTCGTCTTTAATTCATGTCAAAAGAAGAACTGGAGGAGGTGCCTTCAGGGAGCGATGACCGGAGGTGTTGGATTCTGTAAATGTTTATCTGTTTTGGGCTAATTCAAAATTTGGTATAAATCGATAATTAAGATTTGGACCCCACCAAAAGAGGTAAAAACAACAGGTCGGGAGGTCGATACATTTATATATCGTTCTTACCTGTAATCGTAAATATTACTTTACGCCCTGGAGAAGAAGCTGACCCCCCCCGATTATCATTGTATAATTCGCACTCTGTTTCTAACTAAACTAAAGAGAATCTTCCTGAGATTAACAAGCGTTTGGCGGAGAGGAGAGACGATTTTTATGAAACTTTATTAAGATGTGGGACTTTATTAAGTCCCACATCTCACATGACCACAATGTAACTTTTAAGTTAAAATAAACAATTTAAAATTATGATTTGAACCCAGGCTGTTGCGGTACTGCCCCAGCATGTCTGAAAGAGCACGCACACTAACCCAGTGAGTTAACAGGGAGCCCTGCTTGCTTAACCCTTGTGTTATCTTCGGGTCATTCTGACCCATCAGTCATTGTGACCCACCGTCGTATTGCGACAGATTTACCGCATACAAAGACAAAGTGAAGCGCGTTGGGCTGTCTCAGACCCCCCACATTGCAAAGGTTAAAAGAAAATTATTTTAATTTGTTTTTGTATTGGGTAAAATCGGGTAAACACAACGATGGTTCGTTATGAACCTTTGGGTCATGTGACCCGAAGGCAGCACGAGGGTTAAGGTTTTATGACACCCCAACTCTGCAGGTTGTTACAACTAGATAGTTGTTTAAATATCAAGTATTAAATAATGTGGCCTGCATTGCAATTAAAATAAATCTTTATTACTTTATTCAAATTAATTTAATGACAACAAATGGATCCCTTCTAAAACACCATAACTATCCCAGGGTTGGTAGAAATCAGTCTACTTCCATTAATACTTCATATTACACCAACCCCCCCATCCTTCTCCACCCATCAAAAGGATCATGCCATGAAAACACCCTGTGTAAAACAAACAGCATCTCATCTGGTGGTGTCAGTGTTCCAGAGCGTTCCGGAGTGTTCCCTGGTGAGTTCCAGAAGGTTCTGTCTGGATCAGTGGAGCTTCCTCTGGGAGTCAACACCTTCCCCCATCAGCTGCCCTGAATCTGGGACAAACACTGGACATCAGACTGGTGCCTATTGGAGCTGATCTAACACACACAGCAATGTATGTCAATGTGTTAAAGACTGATTATATCATTTGCACGTGAACAGTTATGAAACATTGTTGTGAATGACAAATCTGCACACACACACAAACTCACTGTGTGTGAGGCTGTGGAGGAGAAGGGGGAGGGCGGGCTGGGATGCGGTGGGGGGGGAGGAGGTGGTGGGCTCAGCAGGCCACACCCCCACTGCTGCGGTGAGAGGTCAGCGGCCGCGCAGGCAGCTAGTAGCGCCTGGGAAACACAGTCGTTGAAGATCCTGTCCCTGGCCAGGCCCTGCTGCCCCCCCAGCCTGAGGGGGGAGGGGCCCTGCTGCCCCCCCAGCCTGAGGGGGGAGGGGCCCTGCTGCCCCCCCAGCCTGAGGGGGGAGGGGCCCTGCTGCCCCCCCAGCCTGAGGGGGGAGGGGGTGGGAGACACACCCACACTGGAGGAGCACCCTCCCCCGCCTCCCCCCTTCTCATCCCCCCTGACCACAGCCCCGCCCGGAGAGGGCTGGCAGGGGTGGAAGCTTTGGGGGTGGTGGGGGGTCAGGGGGTCCGGGGTGGAGGCCGTGCCCAGGGGAGGTGCTCCGTTTGTGGGGAGGGACCCAGGAGGGCTGGGGTCCCAGGATGGATGACTGTCTTTTCTCAGTCTTCATCTTCCTCTTCACACTGGGGGAGGGAGCCAACACTAACTAGTGTTTCGTACACTACATACACACAACTCAGTGAACAGAGGAGGTACAGTGTTGTCACACACACACAGTTAGAACAGAGGAGGTACAGTGTTGTCACACACACACAGTTAGAACAGAGGAGGTACAGTGTTGTCACACACACACAGTTAGAACAGAGGAGGTACAGTGTTGTCACACACACACAGTTACCCACGAGGAGTACAGTGTTGTCACACACACACAGTTAGAACAGAGGAGGTACAGTGTTGTCACACACACACAGTTAGAACAGAGGAGGTACAGTGTTGTCACACACACACAGTTAGAACAGAGGAGGTACAGTGTTGTCACACACACACAGTTAGAACAGAGGAGGTACAGTGTTGTCACACACACACAGTTAGAACAGAGGAGGTACAGTGTTGTCACACACACACAGTTAGAACAGAGGAGGTACAGTGTTGTCACACACACACAGTTAGAACAGAGGAGGTACAGTGTTGTCACACACACACAGTTACCCACGTTGAGGTTCTCTCACAGAGGACTCTCCTGCTCTCCTTCATCAGAACTCTGTAAACAGCAGCAGAACTCACATCACATCTCAGTCAGACGCCATGTACAAATAGTACATTTAGAAAGTACAGCATTGTGTGCGTGTGTGTGTGAGAGTTTACCTGGGCTGCATCCAGCCTCGGGGCCAGAGAGGTTTGACCTTCTCCTGCAGGAAGGTCCTCAGGTGGTCCTCCTGGTCCTCCTGGTCGCTCCCTCTCTCCCTCTCATACCTGTCCATCCTCGCCCTCACCACGCTGCACATACACTCCCTGACACACACGGTCAAAAGGCAACTGCATCAGCTTGGCCAGCCTGCCAGCCTGGCTCCTAATACTTGTTAGATCATTAGCATATATATACACACCTGATCTCTTCATTCCACATGAAAGTCTTCCGAGGACCTGCCACTCGTTTACTGTTCCTCTCCTCCTCCCCCTCTCCCTCCCCAGATCCTCCCACCTCCCCCTCTACCACCCTGTGAGAGAGGGGGAGAGAGAGAGAGAGAGAGTGTGAGAAATGATGACTAGGAACACCTTCATGGGATCTGGTATGCGGTTGCCAAGGTGACATACTTGAGGACCCTGGCGTGGGCCTGGGCCAGGCAGTCGTCGTGGTAACGAGAGATCTGTTCTGGCATGGCTCTTCCAATGGCTTCGCTCAGACGTTGGATGGGTTCCACCTGAAAACACACACACAGGTCCATCATCTTCTGTACACACCCCCTCTCCCTCCCAGAGGTACGTACCTGAGCCTTGAGCAGCTTGTTGGCTCGTTTGAACAGAGTGTCTCTGCTGCAGGGCAGGAGCGAGGCCAGGTGTGTGTACACCCTGGAGCGCACCTGCACACCCAGCTCCCTCACCTGCAGCTCCACGCTGCTCACAACACACACACACACACACACACACACACAGGTTAGGAAACGCAAGAGAAACAGGACAGTAATACTACCATACACAGTCACAAAACAGTCAATACAATAATAGAACAACGTACTACAATGATGTTATCATACAGAACTACGAAAGTAATACAATGAAATGTTGTTTAAACTTTGAAACTTGTTTAACTACATGCTCTTATGGTTCTTCCCTTTGGCACTTATTTGGTTTTCCACAATGTATGCTTCATGTTTTGGCTACTTGCAGTGTTTGGGGCTATCTCGTTGTTATGATCAGTGACCTATGCTCTTTTGTAAAACTCTCTCTTGGAAGTCGCTTTGGATAAAAGCGTCTGCTAAATGAATAAATGTAAATGTAAAATGTAAATGATAATACAATATAAACAAGACTATGTCAGCAGGGTGTAGTGTCACAGTGCAGCTTACTCCAGGAGCAGGGCGTTGACTTCCGGAGTGAAAAACTTCAGTTTGGACTCTCCTGCTGACACCCTGGCTACCTGACAGCAACCAATCAAAACATCCGTCAATCAACCAATCAAAACATCCGTCAACCAACCAATACATCAATCACTCCGTCCACCAGATGTTTGGGGATAATGCATCAGTTTAAATAAACCTGTGACAAACCGACAACCCATGCAGTCTAGTGTGACCGGGATGACCTAGTGTGACCTAGGGTCACCGGAGTGACCTAATGTGACCGGGGTTATCCTTCTGGGTTATCCAGTCTTACCAGGGTGAGGTCAGTAATTTTTCTCTCCAGAGCTGGAGGGAGGCCCTCGGGTAGGGGGGGCAGGGCCTGTGGCTGGGGATGAGGCTGGGAGTGAGGCTGGGGATGAGGCAGGGGCCGGTTTGAGGCATGGGCTAGAGGTTGGTTCTGGTTTGGGGTTGTTTTAAAAGCAGCAGCATGAGGAGGAGAAGAATCAAACTCTGGATCAAAGACAGTGAGATCATAGACTAGGGGCAGGGTCTGGGGCAGGGTCTGGGGCAGGGTCTGGGGCAGGGTCTGGGCTGGTGTGTGGTTCAGAGCAGACACAACCTGGTTGTGGTTCTGGACACCCCAGGTCAGATCCACACAGAGCTCAGGGCTCATTTCCTGTTCTGGTGTGTTCTCTGCCGTGGCATCCAATAAGCTGTCCAGATCCACCAGGAAGTCCACTGTATTGGCTGCCTGCATCAGAGTGCTGTCATTGGTTGAGCCAATCAGGTTGAGTAGAGGATCAGCCAATCCAAGGCCTCCGCCACCGGCAGCGTCTGCACGGCCCAGGTGCATTGTGGGTAGGTGTCCAACAGATGACCCCTCCCCCAGGGATGACCCTGATCTCTCCTTCCTCTCCTCCTCCTCCTCTCTCTTCAGCCTCTCCCTCTGGAACTTTCGGAGCATGTCGGTGACGCACAGGGGGCCGGTCGGCTTCCTCCTCCTCTTCCCTTTCTCCTCCTCTCCCACAGGAGGAACACTGTAGAGAGAGAGGGAGAGAGAGAAGGAGTGTGTGTATGTCTGAGTGAGTCCCTGCTCACCCAGTGTGTGTGTGTGTGTGTGTGCTCACCCAGTGTTGTCCTCTGCTGGAGGATCATCTCAGAGTTCTCCTCCCTCCTCTTCTTCTTCTTCTTCTTCTTCTGTGGTTTCCCCTCTCTCTGCTGCAGCTTCCTCTTCTGACAGAACAGCATCAGGATGAGACTCCCTTCCCCCTTCCCCCCCTCCCTTGACTCGTGACTCACCTTGGGGATGTGGTGCCGCTCCTCTGGCCTCTGGCTTGTGTCTCTGTGTCGGACGCCTGGCGGAACTGCAGCGTTCCAGAGTTGACGTAGAACCCTCCCAGCTTGGTGGTGAGAGAGCAGGGCACAAACTCATCATACTGCAGACACACCACCAGGGGGAGACAGAGCCTTCAGTCAGCCAGCAGCAGCACATTTGCAGGCAGAGCTTGTGGACACTCCTACAGTGTTACTGTGGTCTATTTATCCATCTCTTGTCTTGTTATTATCCCTTTCATCAGCTGTGATTTGGATGGGTGGGTGAGTAAACCTAGAATGGGTGACAGGTCGTCGGGGTGACACTCACTGCCTCAGAGTTGTCTATGAAAGAGTCGTCGTCGTCGTAGCCATAACCGATATCAACCAGATCCTGAATCCTGTCTTTCCTCTGTTCTCCTCCTCCCTTCATAGAGGGTGGGAGGGGGAGAGGGAGAAAGATCAAACAGGCTCTCA
>NC_085039.1:12807675-12820175 GCF_963692335.1 Osmerus eperlanus
GAGGGAGGAGAGAGAGGAGAGAGGTGGAGAGAGGGAGGGAGGAGAGAGAGATGGAGAGAGGGAGGGAGGAGAGAGAGATGGAGAGAGGGAGGAGGAGGAGGAGGTGAGGAAGGAGGAGTAGAAAAAAAGGGAAAGAGAATGTGAAGGAGAGGAAAAGTACCTATGACCTCATCAGCTGAATTATAGTTGTTCCTCTGCTGTCAGTCCTGGTGTGTGAATGTGTGTGTGTGTGCGACTGTGAGTGTGTGTGAGGGTGTGTGTAAGTCCAGGGTAGACAGTAATAAACGTCTACAGAGAGTGATGGTCCTGATGAAAGACCTACCTACACACAAACACACACACACACACACACACACACACAACGCACTTGTTTCGAGTCTAGCCCCTAAGCCAATTTAGGAAAAATCAAGGAAGAGATGTCAAAAATTACATGTGACGCATAGACTCACTCAACACACACGCCCCCACAAACACCCACACACACACACACTAATGAAGCTGTGCTGGACTTGGCAGCTTGTCCATGACAGAGAGATTCATGGTGTTTAATATTCAGAGCAACAGATGAGTGAAAAACCAGACACACTCACACACGTAGACACACACACTCACACACACATGTTGCTCTGAAGAACCACTGTTGCGTAGAAAGAATATTTCAGACCTCCTAACTCACTCTTTCTCTGTCTGTCTCTCACACACATTCACACACACACAAACAGACAGATGCTCTCATTTACAGATTAAAACACTCCCAAAACACACCTGAAAACACATCACAGCTGTTTAGGCTTCTGTTCATTGCATTTCACAACACAACACACACACATCAACACGAAGGATGTTTTTGTGCTAGTGACAGACAGAGGATCATAACAACTAACTCCCAGTAGGACTGATATCATTATCACCTTCAGGTACCAACACACACACAGACACACACACACACACACACACACACACACTAGGGAAGAGAGGGGGTAGTGCTGTAGGTTGTGTGTGTGTGTGTGTGTGATTACCAAATACCCTCGGCTCTTCAGCTAATTAGTCTGGAGCAATTAAGCACAGTTTAGCTGAGAACCCCCCCCCCCCCGCCGCCCCCACCCCCCCCCCCCCCCCCCCACACACAACACACTCACACACACCTGCACACAATAACATCAGAGTTAGAGATTAATCAAAGACATACTGTACATAGGAACAAAGAGAGAGAGAGAGATGAGGAAGAGAGAGAGGGGGTGAAAGTGAGGATGAGTGGGTGAAATGCTAAAGAGAGGAGGACGAGGATGAGGGAGAGAGAGAGAGAGAGAGAGAGAGAGAGGGAGAGAGAGTGAAAGGAGGAGAGAGAGAGAGAGAGAGAGAGAGAGAGAGAGAGAGAGAGAGAGAGAGAGAGAGAGAGAGAGAGAGAGAGAGAGAGAGAGAGAGGAGGGGCAGTCCCAGAGGACAGATAACTATAGAAACAGGCTTGCTCATCATATGCCAACGTGTCATTTATATGCTAATTGTGTAAAGGGTAGGTGTGCGCATAAGTGTGTGTGTGTGTGTGAGGTGCATGCGTGTGTGTGTGTATAATCTGATCACACAAAGTGTTTGGATCCACCAGTTGTGATGTGAAGAGTTAGATCACACATTTAGGAGACTAATTATTTCCTCCTCCTCTCTTCCTCCTCTCCTCTCTTCTCTTCCCTCACTTCCTTTGTCTTCTCATCTCTCTCTCTCTCCTTCTCCTGTTGACTCCCTCTCCGTCTCCTTTCTCTCACAAGGTCCACCTCCTCTACCTTCATCTCTCTCCTCCCTCCTCCTCTCTCTCTCTCCTCCTCTCTGTCTCTCCCCCTCCTCTCTTTTCTCCCCTCAAAATGAGCGCTTTGTGAATCTCATCTCCCATTGTTGTTGTCAGTCAAAATGTCTACCGATACACACACACACACACATAAACTCACACACACAGAAAATATTCACAACCAGACACACACACCCATTCATCCAAACACACACACACAGACACACACCCCAACACACACACCCATACATCCAAACACACACACACACACGCTCCAAACTCAGACATGTCCATTCACAGATTCAGGTATTCATGCATACATGGACATATATCTGTCCACACACACACACACACACACACACACATTTAGTCATTTAGCAGACGCTCTTATCCAGAGCGACACACACACACACACACACAGCCTACCGCTCCCCAGGTCACAGCCACTTAGAGAAACACAAAGAGAGAGACCTGTCTTTGGGCTGGAATTATTTCTCCGCCTGTCGGCAAGGTGTGTGTTTGAGTGTGTGTAAGTGAGTGTGAGAGTGTTTGTGTGTGAGAGTATGTTTGGGTGTGTGTGTGTGTGGGACCACATGCGAGGGGTTTCCAGGGGCGAGGAGCAAGGGCACATGGGGAGCCTGATCTGTGATGTCTTTTCAGAAGTTTGACAAAGACACACTTATACTATGAGTGAGGGAGGGAGGCCATGTTTTTATTCAGTCACTGACCTCTTTAGAAATGTATTTTCAAACATTATTGTGTGCGTGTGTGACATGCACACCCAGAATAGTATGGAGGGCATTAATCTATAAACACCCAAACCATGCCTGTCCCCCAACACACACACACGCGCACGCACACACACGCACACACAGTGCTAACCTGTCAACACCACTATAAAGCTGTCTTCAATCCTGCACGTTATTCTTACTGTCAGAGCACTGGAGGTGTGGAGTGTGACCACATGTTATAACCTCTACATGCTAGATGTTATAAACTCTTCCCAGTTCCACCTCCTCTGGTCCATCTGTCCTCGTCTGCTCATGTAGACGTTCTCTTGTGTGTGAGTGGAACAGGGTCAGGGTTCTGAAAGGAACAGGTAGCCATGACAACGCTGGCCCGGTACCATTCCATTCAGGAGGGGCCAGTGATGGAGGAGGGGGTTCAACACAAAATCTTTTTCTTTTAATCTTTAAAAAGACAAAGAGAAGTATCATAACAAAATAGTTTCTGTCAAAGTCTCAGCACACTTTAGCTCCCGTTAGAGATGCAGAACTGAATCTCATTACAACCCTGAGAGACACACGATCAGAGTCTGAAATATGAAAGATGTGTGTGTGTGTGTGTGCGTGTGTGAGTGTGTGAATGATTCATTTGAACACAAACACACACCAAGCTTGTCAGAAGTCTGCATTATCTCCAGTGTTACCTGCCTCTCTCTCTCTCACTCACACCTCAGTGGTCGAGTAACATGAAGGCTTTATACACTAAACCAGGACAGCTTAGAGAAGAGAATCAACCAATGTTGTCACAATGTTGTCACACATGACAACGGTGACACTCAGTGTGTGTGTGTGTTGTGTAGTGAGTGTGTGTGTGTGCAACACACAAGCAGAAGAAAACAAGACACACACAGCCCATGTCTCTCTCCTTTCCTGTGTCTCCCTCCAACTGTCCTATCAAGTAAAAAAGGCAAAAAAAGATGTTTAACAGGAGAAGCAAAGATGGAGCAGGTGGATGAGCGTGACTGGTTGGAACCGAAGTTGCAGGGCTTGTGAATGCTGCCCCTGCTGGCTAGAGCAGAGAGGTACATGTACAGATATGTTTGCGCGCGCTCACACACACACGCGCGCACACACACACACGATCAACCAGTCAAATATTTCAACGATCAGTATCGTCGATTCGACCTTGTAGGAATTTATTGAAGAAAAAAACAAAACTGTACGAGCAGGTATATTTACACACAGACACATAATGTCATCCATCCATCCATCCTGTCATCCATCCATCCATCCTGTCATCCATCCATCCTGTTATCCAGCCATCCTGTCATCCATCCATCCTGTCATCCATCCACTCATCATTGGGTAGTCATTACGCTAAAATCATTTATATAATTTACATGTAAAATTAAGAGTTAGAAACCGTAAAATAACGTCTCAATCTCGTTAAACGTAAATTAAAACCGTGTGTTTTCTAACTAACTCATACGAAGAGCTTTTGCTTTTGAATAACACCAGGTCAACTATAAACCAGACACACACAGTACATGATTAGCTAACAATGTTTAAAAAGCAGCAACATTTTTGTGAGTGTTTGGATCTGTGTATGTGTCTTGATGTGTGTGTGTGTGTGTGTGTTGATGTGTGTGTGTTGATGTGTGTGTGTGCTTTAGCTCTCCTTCTTGCCCCAGCTAAACAAGCCCAACTTCTTCTTTTTAGTCTTGTCTTTCTTTACATCTAAGAAGAGAGGAAGGAGAGAAAGAAACAAAAGTATTATTCTCAACTAACATTCTCTCACACACACACACACACACACTGACTCCTTTCTGAATGACCCACCCATGATTCTGATTCTGAGAGGAGAGGTGAGTGGAGGAGAGGAGGAGAGGTGAGTGGAGGAGAGGAGGAGAGGTGAGTGGAGGAGAGTGGAGGAGAGGAGGAGAGGTGAGTGGAGGAGAGGAGGAGAGGTGAGTGGAGGAGAGGAGGAGAGGAGGAGAGGTGCGTGAGGAGAGGAGGAGAGGTGAGTGGAGGAGAGGAGGAGAGGTGAGTGGAGGAGAGGAGAGAGGTGAGTGGAGGAGAGGTGAGTGGAGGAGAGGTGAGTGAGGAGAGGTGAGTGGAGGAGAGGTGAGTGGAGGAGAGGTGAGTGAAGGAGAGGTGAGTGGAGGAGAGGTGAGTGGAGGAGAGGTGAGTGGAGGAGAGAGGAGAGGTGAGTGGAGAGGTGAGTGGAGGGAGTGAGTGAGGAGGTGAGTGGAGGAGAGGTGAGTGGAGGAGAGGTGAGTGAGAGAGAGTGAAGGAGAGGTGAGTGGAGGATGAGAGGTGAGTGAAGGAGAGGTGAGTGGAGGAGAGGTGAGTGAAGGAGCGGTGAGTGGAGGAGAGGTGAGTGGAGGAGAGGAGGAGAGGTGAGTGAAGGAGAGGTGAGTGGAGGAGAGGTGAGTGAAGGAGCGGTGAGTGGAGGAGAGGTGAGTGGAGGAGAGGAGGAGAGGTGAGTGGAGGAGAGGTGAGTGGAGGAGAGGTGAGTGGAGGAGAGAGTGAGTGGAGGAGAGAGTGAGTGAGTGGAGGAGAGGTGAGTGGAGGAGAGGAGGAGAGGTGAGTGGAGGAGAGGTGAGTGGAGAGAGGTGAGTGGAGGAGAGGTGAGTGGAGGAGAGGTGAGTGGAGGAGAGGTGAGTGGAGGAGAGGAGGAGAGGTGAGTGGAGGAGAGGTGAGTGGAGGAGAGGTGAGTGGAGGAGAGGTGAGTGGAGGAGAGGTGAGTGGAGGAGAGGTGAGTGGAGAGAGGAGGAGAGGAGAGTGGAGGAGGGTGAGTGGAGGAGAGGTGAGTGGAGGAGAGGTGAGTGGAGGAGGAGAGTGAGTGGAGAGAGTGAGTGAGGAGAGGTGAGTGGAGAGAGAGTGGAGGAGAGGAGGAGAGGTGAGTGGAGGAGAGGTGAGTGGAGGAGAGGTGAGTGGAGAGAGGTGAGTGGAGGAGAGGTGAGTGGAGGAGAGGTGAGTGGAGGAGAGGTGAGTGGAGGAGAGGTGAGTGGAGGAGAGGTGAGTGGAGGAGAGGTGAGTGGAGGAGAGGTGAGTGGAGGAGAGGTGAGTGGAGGAGAGGTGAGTGGAGGAGAGGTGAGTGGAGGAGAGGTGAGAGGAGGAGAGGTGAACTCAGATTTTTGCTTAACTTCTCCCAGCACAGTTCTAGATAACCGAGAGTGTGTATTCCTGAGTGTGTGTGTGTGTGTGCAGATGCAGGTGAAGTGAGGTAGGTGTAGGGGTCAGTTCCATTGAACTAATATGAGTTCTGAAGGAAAGTGGTGATATGGAGGTTACCCATTAGTGATGAGAATACATTTTCTCCTCTAAAAACACAAAAAGACACACACCCTAAAGAAAAGGGGACTAAAAAACTACTATAAATATAAAAATATCTTCATAATGTGAAAGTTTTATGATAAAAGGTTTAGATAATGAAGGAATGTTTAGATAGTTTTGGTTGCTATGCAGCGAATTATATAAATGGAAAAAAGGAGAGTCAGAACCACTAGGAAAAGAACAGATAGAATTACATTTACATGTAGTCATTTAGCAGACGCTCTTATCCAGAGCGACTTACAGTAAGTACAGGGACATTCCCCCGAGGCAAGTAGGGTGAAGTGCCTTGCCCAAGGACACAACGTCAGTTGGCATGACCGGGAATCGAACTGGCAACCTTCGGATTACTAGCCCGATTCTCTAACCGCTCAGCCACCTGACTCCCTCCCATGTTAGAACATCAGCAGGTTAGAACCTCGGCAGGTTAGAACAGGAAGTGAACTCACCCAGGCTCTTCATCATTATATCTAGCTGTTGATCCTCCTCTTCCTCCCTGAGAACAACACAGAACATGAGAATTCTCAAACACACACACACACACATACTGACAGACCTAACTGGCTACACACACACACCTGAGTCTGTCATCGTCCAGGCCTTCTATGATGGCGTTCCTGTCATTGACGATCTCTACTAGTTTCACCATAAGCTCCTCCTCTCTCCTCCGATCCCACTCAGTCTTCAGATGTTCTGCGCGCGCGCACACACACACACACAGACACGCACACACACGCACGTCTTATAAAACATACACTGCCCTAAACCCATTTAATGTCTGATACACACACCCAGAGACACACCCACTCATACAGTCACACACACACACCCAGAGACCCACCCACTCATACAGTCACACACACACACCCAGAGACACACCCACTCATACAGTCACACACACCCAGAGACACACCCACTCTGACTCACCAGGTTTGTCCATCAGTCTCCTCAGCTCCTGCTCTACACTGGGCTGCTCCTCCTCCAGGTCCTGGTTCCTAGCGCTGCGCGCACACACGCGCGCACGCACGCACGCACACACACACACACACCCACGAACACACACACACGTCACAGAGACAGACGGTCACTCACCTACTCGCATAGTTATAAAGTACGTGTGTGTGTATGTGGAGGTGTGCTCACATGTACACCAGCTCAGACTCCCTCCTCATGGCCACCTGTTTGTTCCTGATGAGGTTGAACCAGTCTATCATCAGCTCATCCATCACAGAGTCCTCCTCTCCCTCTGCCACACACACACACACGCACAGACACACACATTAGGCTTTAATAGTGACACACTTATCAAGGTCATGACAGATTCAAACGTCGCATTTCCTCCCTCCGTTTCTCTCAAAGATGTTCTCTCTTTCCTCTAGTTAGGCGCATGTGTGTTCAGGTGTGTGTTCAGGTGTGTGTTCAGGTGTGTGTGCAGGTGTGTGTGCAGGTGTGTGTTCAGGTGTGTGTTCAGGTGTGTGTGCAGGTGTGTGTGCAGGTGTGTGTGCAGGTGTGTGTGCAGGTGTGTGTTCAGGTGTGTGTTCAGGTGTGTGTGCAGGTGTGTGTTCAGGTGTGTGTGCAGGTGTGTGTGCAGGTGTGTGTTCAGGTGTGTGTGCAGGTGTGTGTGCAGGTGTGTGTGCTACCCTCTTCAGAGCGGCGTAGCTGGGTTTCCAGCAGCACTCCTCGTGTCTCCAGGTCATTCAGGCTGGTCTCGATCTCCTCCAGCTCACTCAGAATCTGCTGCTTCGGGATGTAGTCTGGCTTAACCTGCACACACACACAAGAAATTAATGAATATTTATACATGTATTCTTCTTATTCACATTAATGTAACAGTTTTCTTGTTCTATATAACGTAACACACACACACTAACATACTGACCACAGCTGGCCTGCTCTCCAGGTCACTGGAGCTCCTTCCATTCAGGACACCTAAGAAGAGGGGGAGGGGGAGAGAAGAAGAGAGGGAGGGGGAGAGAAGAAGAGAGGGAGGGGGAGAGAAGAAGAGAAGAAGAGAGGGAGGGGGAGAGAAGACGAGAAGAAGTGTAAGTGCTGATTATTTCGAGTATATATATATATATATATATGTGTGTGTGTATGTGTGTGTGTTTACCCTGGGTTCCAGGGCTGGTAGGCCCTGAAGCCTGCGAGTTTCCTGTATTTGCTGCCCAGGGCCTGGAGGGGGCCTCAGCCTTCCTGTCTGGGAGGAGAGAGGGGGAGTCCTTGGTCCTGGAGAGGAGGGTGGGTCAGAGGGAGAGAGAAAATAAAGAGAGAGAGAACAGAGAAAGCCAAAGTGAGGGAACAGACATAATTTAGGCTGCTCTCAGTCTCTCTCTCCCCTCAGTCTCTCTCTCACCTCTCTCCCTGTCTCTACTTTGGTCTTTACTTTGGTTTCTACTGTAGCTGGTCACCAGGAGGGGAACCCTGGGCTGGTGTGGTTACACTGGGGACAGCTTTAAACGCGACACCTCTTTGCCCGGGTGTGGGCATGGCAGAAATGGAGGGGCTGGCCCCCTGAAAACAGCCAATCAGGACAGAGCATATTTGAGTGGCAGGTATGAAGACCAAGTCAAATGCAAAGTTGTGACTTAATGTGTCCCTTCTAGGATCAGCAGCTCATATCAAGGATGAGACACTGTGCTGACTACAGGAAGAAGAGGAGGAGGAAGAGGAGGAAGTATAGAGGAGGGGGAGAACAGAGTCTTACTTGGTCTCCTTGGAGACGGGTTTGAGCTTTGACCTCCAGTCTGCTGGAGAGCTGCTGCTGTCTGGTACTGTTGGGAACACACATATACGTTGTATATACACACACATATGTTGTATATACACACACATATGTTGTATATACACACACATACACACACGTTGTATATACACACACACACACTGTACATCACACACCTGGAGTGGTGACTGGTTTGGGGGATCCTTTATCTGGAGTCTTCCCCCACAATGCACTGCGGCTGCTGGGGGTGGAGGGACCAAAGGTGGTTCCTAGGTCGGCCAGGATGGAGGGGTCGGCTTTTAGCTTCACTCTTCCTTTCATCCCTTTATCTGTCTCTTTCTTAGGGGTCACCATGTCTGCAGGTCTGAGAGGAGAGGGAGAGACTGAGAAACTGCAGTACTGAAAGGCTGCAGTATTGAGAGGCTGCAGTACTGAGAATATTTTTTCAACCTTTCGAGAAAAAAAAAAAACTTTCAACCTTTAAAAAACAAATATGTGTGTGAGTGTGTCCCACCTGTTGTCAGTCTTCTTCAGAGCTGCAGGGTTAGGGTTAGGAGGTGTGTGTGTGTGAGTTAGGGTCACCTGTTGTCAGTCTTCTTCAGAGCCGCAGTCGTCCAGGCTGGTTTGGTGTTGGTGCTGTTGTTGACTTCGGTTGATGTTGTTATTATTTTCTTGGAGAGAAAAGCTGCTGCCTCTTTCTTGCTGTTCTCTTCTCTGGGCAACATCATCACCTCCACTACCTTAGCCCCTCCCCCATCCGTAGCCCCTCCCCCAACCGTAGCCCCTCCCCCAACCGTAGCCCCTCCCCCAACCTTAGCCCCTCCCCCAACCTTAGCCCCTCCCTCACCCAAAGTAACTTCCTGGCCCCCACCTGTACTTGCACCACCTGTACTTGCACCACCTGTACTTGCACCACCTGTACTTGCACCACCTGTACTTGCACCACCTGTACTTGCACCACCTGTACTTGCACCACCTGTACTTGCACCACCTGTACTTGCACCACCTGTACTTGCACCACCTGTACTTGCACCACCTGTACTTGCACCACCTGTACTTGCACCACCTGTACTTGCACCACCTGTACTTGCACCACCTGTACTTGCACCACCTAGTACCTTCTTGCCCCCTCCCAACCCCCCCTTCAGGTTCACTACCACACTCACCCCCCTGCCTCCCCTCTCACTCCCTCCAGGCCCCGCTCCCTCCCCCTGGCCCCCCACAGTCAGGCTCCGGGCTGGGGCCACGACCTGGCTCTGGTCCCTGGCCTGGTTCTGGCTCTGGTTCTCCAGTCCGGTCGTGGTGTCACTCTGGAAGAAGTGAGCCCGAGCCTGCTGGGTCTTGCTGCTGCTGGAGGTCCGGGGCGTGGCCACAGGTCTGAGGCTGGAGAGGGTGGAGGGGGCCACAGGTCTGAGGCTGGAGAGGGTGGAGGGGCTGGAGGGGGTGGAGGGGCCGGATGAGCCCAGGGAGGAGAGGTCCGGTGTGGGCCGTGAGGACAGGGATGAGGGGGGGGTGCTGGGTTTTTCATTCCTGGAGGTAAGCCAGCTGGGGCCTGGTTTGGAGGCCGGGGTAGAGGCCAGAGTTGAGGCTGAGGGAGGGGTAGAGGCTGTGGTAGAGGACAAAGTAGAGGCTGAGGTAGAAGCAGCGGGTCGATGTGTCAGCCAGCTGGGGCCCAGTTTGGATGTCGGGGTAGAGGCCGGGGTAGAGGCCGGGTTAGGGGTGAGGCCGGCTGTAGGTCTGGGGTTGACGCGTCTCCATGGCACCGCGGGCGTGTTGTCGTGGCGCTCCTGGAGGGGCGGAGCCCCACGCTGGTGGGCGGAGCAGATGAAGGATCCTGGTTCTGACCCGGCCGTGCTCGCCCCTGACAGCAAGGTACTGGAACACTCTGCACACCTGGAGAACACATGACAACAGCTGGGATGGAGAGGAGAGAGAGCTCTGGTACCTGCGGTGCTAGGGATTATATTATGGTCTGCCTGCTGGTCTGCCTGCTGGTCTGCCAGCCAGCTACCCCCCCCCCTCCCCCCCCTCCCCCCCCTTCTTACTTGGCACAGTTCCTGTGGTACAGCCTCCCGTCCACCAGGTGGCGCTGGACCAGGTGGACGTGCTTCTGACAGCTCACACACTTGTTACTGAGGGTCCCAGCCAGCCTGGGCTCCGACACACCCTCCTTCTGGGGGGGGGGAGGAATGTTCTTTTGCTTTAAAAAATCTGGTGATTGCAGCAACTTCTTTCCAAGGGGTGAGGGAGGGTGAGAGAGGAGGGAAAGAGGAGGAGGAGGAGGAGGGGAGGATGGGGGAGACTTACCTGTGCAGCAGAGCGGCCTTGTTTGGGGGAGGGTCTGAGGGGGGAGGGAGAGGGGGGAGGCTGGTAGGGGGAGGAGCCAGGGTAGGCCTTGGCTGTTATTGGCTGATTCTTCTTCCAGAGGGCTGTTCTGTAGACTCCTCTGCTGGACGCTTCACTCCGGCCATACCTCCAACTACACACACACAGTCAGTACACACACACACACACGTATGGTGTATATGAGTGTGTGTGTATGGTGTATATGTGTGTGTGTGTATATATAGTGTATATGTGTGTGTATATACTGTATATGTGTGTGTGTGTATATGTGTGTGTGTATATATCTAGTGTATATGTATGTGTATATACTGCATGGTGTATATGAGTGTGTGCATATAGTGTATGTGTGTTGTGTGTATGTAGTGTGTTTGTGTGTATATATATACAGTGTATATGTGTATATGGTGTATATGAGTGTGTGTATATAGTGTGTGTACACAGTGTGTGTGTGGGTGTGTACTGACTGGGAGAGCGGCCGTGGAAGTAGTTGTAGTACTGGGAGACGTATGTGAGGACACTGAGGCGGTCGGGGACCCTGAGGGCCAGCATGTCCTCCGCATCCAACAGGGCAGGGATCCCCAGCTGCTCCTCAGCCACACTGAACGCCTGCACAGGAAGAGGGGAGGAGGAGGAGAGGAGGAGGACAGGAGGACAGGAGGAGGGGAGAAGGAGGAGAGGAGGACAGGAGGAGGAGTGGAGGAGGGGAGAAGGAGGGGAGAAGGAGGAGGAGGAGATGAGGAGAGGAGAAGGAGGAGGACAGGAGGAGGAAGAGGAGGACAGGAGGAGAACAGAACAGGAATACAGGAAATACATTTTAGGCATCTTTTTTTTAGCATCGTGCATGGCACCAACACAACAATTGCTAATGTGTTCTGTCTCCCTCCCTCCCCTCCCCTCATGACACACCACAGTCTACACTGTACACACACCCAGGTACAAACATAAACACTCTGGGAGGCCTAGGTCTGCAGCCTCTAGGGAGAGAGGGGGGAGAGAGACAGAGAGGGAGACGGGCCTTTCTTCATTCCTGTACACTCCCTCTCAGCGAATGACTGGAATAGCAGGGTGTGTGTGCACAGGTATGGGCTATTGTTGCCCAGGCAACAGCCCGTTTGCCCTGATGGGCTGATCTTCCCCTCTGGAAAAAGAACCTAAATTTACCTACTTTTTTTGTTTGTTGGTTTTTGTGGCTGCATCAATACGATAAGCCCATCATTAGTAAAGGTAAATACAATAAAATTGCGATATCATCCAGTTTTGTGTTCTTCATCCATTGTTTGTATTCTCACGCCGGTGCACTGCGAGTGAAGCAGAGGGAAAACCCTTCCACTTTCACCGGACTTTTTGAAGTCATGGAGATAATGTTGATCACTTTTTTGAGCTTGTATGAGAAAGAAAGTGACTGCGACTTTCAAAGTGACTTTCATGTTAGAGCAATACATTACATTACATTTAGTCATTTAGCAGACGCTCTTATCCAGAGCGACTTACAGTAAGTACAGGGACATTCCCCCCGAAGCAAGTAGGGTGAAGTGCCTTGCCCAAGGACACAACATCATTTTGCACGGCCGGGAAATCGAACCGGCAACCT
>NC_085039.1:12825175-12872675 GCF_963692335.1 Osmerus eperlanus
TTGATTGGCTTGATTCAGTTTGTGCATGACTAATATCGCACTGCCCTGTAGCTGGTTGATAAACCAAATAAGGTTAATTGGGTGTGCTTTGCCTTCGGCAAGGGCACAACCTTTGTTCTCTCACATATATATTATTGGGTGTGCTCAAGCCTTCGGCGAGAGCACAACCTTTGTTCTCTCACATATATATTTATTTATTATTATTATTTATTTTCGCCCCCCTAAGGATCAGTCAATATTTGGACTACATACACAACGGCGGTGTCAAAAGGTTCGTCTTGGTAGCGATTGCGTTGGTTGTATTTTTATTTACGTTCCTTTGCATGGTTTAAGTAGAAATTACGTTTTTGTGGTGAAAAGTAAAGCTAACGGTGGCTAATTTGCTAGCCACAGTCACTGACGTTACTAACGTCACTAACGTCACGAAAACACGCGTGACTACCTGTAGCAGAACATTCGTTTCGCATCTGTTAACTTGGGGGATAGCTAGGCTAACTATAGCTTTACTGCAAGGCAGCTGCAGAAACGCCACAAGGAAAGAGGCCAGGGTGATAACTATTTACTCATTTTACTTTGTGATGTGAAACACAATTATGAAATGTAATGTACAATATTAGCTGATATTATTAAGGAAGTAGGCCCACATCTACTTTCGGAAACGGTAGTCTACTATTTCACTGAAGCATTAGCATGACATTAGCCTCTGTTGCCCGGGCAACACATACCACAGTGGTCTATGATGCATCTGTTTTCAATCGTTAAAATAAACATTCCTCACAATTACATTTTCTTTGTAGGATTTATTATGACATTACATTACAAGTAAACGATTTGTTGGTGAAATTATCATTACCTGTGGTTTCAAACCAGTGTTGCTCATTGCAACGCTGTAGCCTACGCGAGACACACGACAAAAACATCTACAGTACACAGCTGTTTAGGAAGTCAAACGGCGACAGAACATGTTCGGCACTCCCCTTACTTAAATCAAAAGTCTTTCAATAGGTGAAACTATCTGACTACTAACCTGAACTTCATTGCCACAGCCTAAACTTTGTCAATCTGTTGATGAAAATAATTAATTTCAGCCTAAATTGTACAACGGAACGTTAAATCCAATTCAACCAACGCAATCGCTACTAGTACCAAGACGAACGAACACAGCAGTAGTCTACTAGTACTGTACTGTAGTAGTACAATTTACCGGGGCAGCTTCTCCACACAGGGCTATATCGCATTTTGCGTTGTTACTGACAATGATCGCTACCACTGAGTTTTTTATGAAAGCGATTTTCCACTAAATAAATGTCAAGCTTATTTACGTTTTTGGGGGCATATTTTCAGTTAGCAGATGGTACTGTTTGAATCGCGATTCCATCTTCTACTGCCGGTAACGTCGTAGAATACTCTTCAAAGGGGGTTCTTTATTTGTGAATGAATGCAATATGAGTAGGCTAAATTCCTTAAAATATCACGAGAAGGGAAAAACTTAAAAGGACGTTTAAGTCATAGAGATTAGGTCAATTTTTACACCGGTCTGCCAAATGTATTTGTTTTGATTCAACGATGAGGCTGCCTCTTGCAGGGGAAATGAGAAGACATCTATTTCATTCTACACTTCACTCGTATTTTCAGTTGTAAATGAGCAGCAAAAAAAAATGCTTTTAAATCTATGTAATCTTTATAAATAATAAGTATGCATTTTTATATAAAATACAGAAATATCAGTTGTAAAAATGTCATTAAAAAACGTACCCCTGTGCAACCGACGCAAGCAAGCACACCCTACAATTTCCCCAGAAATTGTACCCTCTCTAGTTTAAATTGCAGTTGCAGTGTAACTCTACAGGAGGGTATCTCTCCAGGAGCAGGGTTGGAGTGCAACCCTACAAGAGGGTATCTCTCCAGGAGCAGGGTTGGAGTGTAACCCTACAGGAGGGTATCTCTCCAGGAGCAGGGTTGGAGTGTAACCCTACAGGAGGGTATCTCTCCAGGAGCAGGGTTGGAGTGTAACCCTACAGGAGGGTATCTCTCCAGGAGCAGGGTTGGAGAGAGAGAATTAGAGAGGGACACAATCATGCACAGCAGCTGAAACAGAAGATTGTTGTGACGGACATGGTCTCCAGGGATGGAGGGGGGAACAGGGAGCAGGCAGAAGGAGGACAAAGCTGGGGTGCAGACAGAGACAGCAGATGGATGAAGGTGTTTAAAGGACGGGGATTAAACAACAATTCTCAGCTCAGGCCTCATGGGAGCTCTCTATCTGACACACTGCTGCGGACCTAGCCCTAACAACAAGGAGGGAGAGAGGGACACAGTGCTGCAGTAACAATAAAGGAGGGAGGAGGGAGAGAGGGACACAGTGCTGCAGTAACAATGAAGGGTAGAGGAGGGAGAGAAGAGAGAATAAGTCCCTTGGTGGGGATCATCACTATCTGGTTCCTGAGTCGAGCATAAACACAAGTAAACAAAAGGATCAACAAATGAGATGTTGTTTACAGAGAAGAGATATGGTGTCGTTGTAGTATCAGAGAGAGAGAGAGAGAGAGAGAGAGAGAGAGAGAGAGAGAGAGAGAGAGAGAGAGAGAGAGAGAGAGAGAGAGAGAGAGAGAGAGAGAGAGAGAGAGAGAGAGAGAGAGAGAGAGAGAGAGAGAGAGAGAGAGAGAGAGAGAGAGAGAGAGAGAGAGAGAGAGAGAGAGAGAGAGAGAGAGAGAGAGAGAGAGAGAGAGAGAGAGAGAGAGAGAGAGAGAGAGAGAGAGAGAGAGACACAGAGTCCAGCCTGGCTGAGTGAGCTGTCGCCCTCTGGTGGTGAACCCACCCAACACCCATAACAATCCTCAACAATCAGATGAAGAATATAATTTATTCATGATTTCTTTATATGAAATTTGAAATGAAAGCCTAAACATTCAGAGTTTTTTCCTTCGACTTTCATAATGTATCATGGTAGCAGAAACCAAAAGCAGTGAATTATTTCTTACTCGAACAAGAAGAGAAGTCTCCTACACTTGAATTTTAAAGTTTGTGAATTAAAAAAAAAAACACAACAGGTCTGAAAAACCTTTAAAAACTCTCAAAGGTAACAGCATGACGTCAACTAAAAACTAAATAAACACAAAAACCCTTTCCCAGCTCTTCTAGCTAGCATTCTAAAACATTACTAGCAGAGACTCTAAAATACCATCAGATATCGCAACGTTGTTGCTTCTAACGTCTCAGTAATCATAAAACTTTGGCAGCAGATGCAGAACACATTCACAGTACACAGATGTTCTAGAACTCTCCGCTCGTAGGGCCCAGAAGGTTCTAGAACAGATGCTCTTCTCTAAGGGTTCCAAAAAGTGTTCTAGAACCTCCAGACACAGTTGAGGGTTCCCAAGGCACCCTGCTTGAACATTCCTCGTCGGGTCTCCTGTGCAGGGTTATTTTCAATAGTGCAAATCAAGGTTGTAAACAACATTCACACAGCAACAGTAGCAACACTCTGATTAAGTGATGATTCCTCCCCCCCCCCCCCGTGACCCTGTGGACCTAATCTCAGTCTGTCCTCTCTCCCTCCCCTCAGCCCAGGCAGGGCAGGAACAAGAGGGAGATGGAGGGATGGTGGGGAGGAGAAGCAGGCTAGGACCAGCTGATGGTGAAGTTCTGACTGAGGTTCAGACCCAGATCTGATACTGTCAATACCTAGAGACAGAGAGAGGTAAAGGGTTAGGAGGAGAGAGAGACAGGGAGAGGTAGGGGGTTAGGAGGAGAGAGAGATAGTGAGAGACAGGTAGAGGGTTAGTAGGAGAAAGAGAGAGATAGTGAGAGACAGGTAGGGGGGTAATAGGAGGGAGAGAGAGACAGGTAGAGGGTTAGGAGGAGAAAGAGAGAGATAGTGAGAGACAGGTAGAGGGGCCGTAGGAGAGAGAGAAACAGAAACAGGTTACCAGATGAATAAAAGGTCATTAACTATTTGACCCCCTGACCCAGGCCTCACCTGATTGGCTCGGTAGGAGAAGGCTGCGTCCTGGGAGTTGACAGTGACCCGGGTAGGCTTGGACCTGACCCCGTAGAAGGAGGTCATTTCTATGGTGATGTAGGTGGCCTCCTCATGGCTGTGGAGCACTTGTGATGTCATTGTGTTCTAGAACACAAAAAGGGGGGATGGGGGGTGAGAGTGTGTGTGTGTGTACCTGGTCCACGGTGAACAGGATGAGGGCGTACTGGCTGTGTGTACGTGTGTGTGTGTGCCTGGTCCACGGTGAACAGGATGAGGGCGTACTGGCTGTGTTTGTGTGTGTGTGTGTTAGAGCCCGACCGATATATTGGCGGGCCGATATTATCAGCCGATATTAGGCATTTTCCAAACTATCGGTATCGGCATTTATAATGGCCGATAAATTATATATTTTTTTGTGTGTGTTTTTGTTCAAAGGACTAAGTTTCATATCTTAAGTTTGTATTTTTATACATTTTATTTATCAGAACTTTAATATATTTTGATGTTCCTCTGTTCTGATGTGACAATAAAACAAACAAGTTCAGATGAGTCAGATGGCTGAGTGGTTAAGGAATCGGGCTATTAATCAGAAGGTTGCTGGTTCGATTCCAGGCAGTGTCAAATGACGTTGTGTCTTTGAGCACGGCACTTCACCCTACTTGCCTCTGGGAATGTCCCTGTACTTACTGTAAGTCGCTCTGGATAAGAACGTCTGCTAAAAATGACTAAATGCAAACTACAAATAACTAATGTTAGGGAAATCAGTTTGTTTTGTTACGCGTTTCTGGATTTTAAAAATATTTATTTATATCGGCCTATATCGGAATATCGGATTTTAAAATCACCAAATATTTGTATCGGTATCAGCCTTAAAAATCCTTTATCGGTCGGGCTCTAGTGTGTGTGTGTGTACCTGGTCCATGGTGAACAGGATGAGGGCGTACTGGCTGTGTGTGTGTGTAGGGATGCGTATTGATAAGATTTTAACGATTCCGACTCCTTATCAATTCCTGCTTATCGATTCGATCCCTTATCGATTCTCTGATCGATGTTCCCCTCTACAGCCAACTAGGTCTGTGCGTCCTGCACCCCCCACACACACACACACTTGTTCTAAACGAATTTCTCAAACTGGCTTTGACTGGCTCTGAAATGAGCTAATACCTACCACCTCTAGGCCTCTTCAGGCCTCTGTTTTCAAAACAAAGTCTAGTCGGAGATAGAAACTTTCAGTTTCCTTGTGTTCAAGCTTCTATTACTCAACACCAGTAGGACTTACAGGGGTCCTAACAACAGGGGAAATAACTTCAGTGTCACCTTTCAAAAGAGACCATTTACATGCATGTACTCCAAATGGTACAACAGCTTTCAATGTACTTTGGGTATGTTGTTTAGGCGTTTTCAGGCACATTTAACAGGACTATTAAAAGGTTAAACAATTAAAATGCTAAGTTTAATAATGGATTAAAAATCGGTATGCTCAGTTTAATAATGCGACACGCGAACGTTTGCTGATAACACACGCCGCCCCGATAACGTGAAATGATCAATAAGATCAATACTAAAGGGAGACGAATGCCGGAGCTAAAATGTATACTTCAAACGACGGGACAGAAGATAACTAGATCGACTACACACAATAAAGGCAAATTGCTTCACACAGTAACAAGTGGTTGTGATCACTTTTGAGCAGTTTAGCTTAGTCTACCTTAGATAGTTAGAGATGAAGCGCGAACGTTAGCTGCGCTGCTGCATGCATCGAACACATGACGTTCCAGTAACTTCATTCCATGCTGTGTGTTCAAATGCTTCTTCATATTTGTAGTATTTCCTCCCTTCGACGAAATAGACTTTTTACACGCGTTACAAGTGCCGTTGTTGTCATTTTGTAGTGTGAAATACAACCAAACTTTAGAACGCGTCTTCCTAGTTGCCATGTTTGCTGCAGTCTGTCTTCGCGCATGCGTGCGCAAACTTTTAGAGTTTATTCATTCATTCAAAATGCTAAATGACTAAATGTAATTCAAACAGACGTTTGCATGTCCCATTAAACTGAGCATATCGATTTTTTATCCATTATTAAACTTAGCATTTTAATTGTTTAACGGCACAGAGAATCGTTAACAGAATCGTTTTTTTTGCTAACGATTACAAGGAATCGATTCACTGGGAACCGGTTCTAAACAAGAACCGGTTCTCGATACCCATCCCTATGTGTGTGTGTACCTGGTCCACGGTGAACAGGATGAGGGCGTACTGGCCGGTCTCCCAGGTGTCCAGACTCTCCCCGTCGTCCCAGAACAGCTCCCCCTGAGCCTGGCCGTCCTCACGCAGGGAGGCCAGCAGGTGCAGGGGCTGGCCGCTGCTCACCCACAGTGTTGTGTTGGGCCTCTGCACACACACAACAACTCAGGTTTCATTGTGTAGAGGTGACAATATCCAGGTTAGGTGTACCTGTGTGAATGTGTGTGTATCTGTATGTATATACAGTTAGGTCCATAAATATTTGGACATTGACACAATTTTCATCATTTTGGCTCTGTATACCACCACAATGGATTTGCAATGAAACAATCAAGATGTGCTTTAAGTGCAGACTTTCAGCTTTAATTTCAGGGTATTTACATCCAAATCAGGTGAACGGTGTAGGAATTACAACACATTTTATATGTGGCCCCCCCCCCTTTTTAAGGGACCAAAAATAATTGGACAAACTAACATAATCATAAATCTAATTGTCACTTTTAATACTTGGTTGCAAATCCTTTGCAGTCAATGACAGCCTGAAGTCTGGAACCCATAGACATCACCAGACGCTGGGTTTCGTCCCTGGTGATGCTCTGCCAGGCCTCTACTGCAACTGTCTGCAGTTCCTGCTTGTTCTTGGGGCATTTTCCCTTCAGTTTTGTCTTTAGCAAGTAAAATGCATGCTCAATTGGATTTAGGTCAGGTGATTGACTTGGCCATTGCAGAACATTCCACTTCTTTGCCTTAAAAAACTCTTTGGTTGCTTTCGCAGTATGCTTCGGGTCATTGTCCATCTGCACTGTGAAGCGCCGTCCTATGAGTTCTGAAGCATTTGGCTGAATCTGAGCAGATATTATTGCCAGAAACACTGCAGAATTCATCCTACTGCTTTTGTCAGCAGTCACATCATCGATAAATACAAGGGAACCAGTTCCATTGGCAGCCATACATGCCCACGCCATAACTCTACCTCCACCATGCTTCAATGATGAGGTGGTATGCTTTGGATCATGAGCAGTTCCTTCCCTTCTCCATACTCTTCTCTTCCCATCATTCTTGTACAAGTTGATCTTGGTCTCATCTGTCCATAGGATGTTGTTCCAGAACTGTACAGGCTCTTTTAGATGTTTTTTGGCAAACTCTAATCTGGTCTTCCTGTTTTTGAGACTCACCAATGGTTTACATCTTGTGGTGAACCCTCTGTATTTACTCTGGTAAAGTCTTCTCTTAATTTTTGACTTTGACACAGATACGCCTACCTCCTGGAGAGTGTTCTTGATCTGGCCAACTGTTGTGAAGGGGTTTTTCTTCACCAGGGAAAGAATTCTTCTGTCATCCACCACAGTTGTTTTCCGTGGTCTTCCGGGTCTTTTGGTGTTGCTGAGCTCACCAGTGCGTTCTTTCTTTTTAAGAATGTACCAAACAGTTGATTGAGCCACACCTAATGTTTTTGCTATCTCTCTGATAGGTTTGTTTTGATTTTTCAGCCTAACGATGGCTTGCTTCACTGATGGTGACAGCTCTTTGGACTTCATATTGAGAGTTGACAGCAACAGATTCCAAACACAAATACCATACTTGAAATGAACTCTAGACCTTTTATCTGCTCCTTGTCAATGAAATAACGAACTCCCATGAGGGAATAACATACACCTGGCCATGGAACAGCTGAGCAGCCAATTGTCCAATTACTTTTGGTCCCTTAAAAAGGGGGGGGCCACATATAAAATGTATTGTAATTCCTACACCGTTCACCTGATTTGGATGTAAATACCCCGAAATTAAAGCTGAAAGTCTGCACTTAAAGCACATCTTGATTGTTTCATTTCAAATCCATTGTGGTGGTATACAGAGCCAAAATGATGAAAATTGTGTCAATGTCCAAATATTTATGGACCTAACTGTATGTGTGTCCCTGTGTGTGTGTGTGTGTGTATGTGTGTGCACCTGTATGTATGCATGTGTGTGTGTGTGTACCTGTGTGTATGCATGTGTGTGTGTGTGTGTGTGTACCTGTGTGTATGCATGTGTGTGTGTGTGTGTGTGTGTGTGTGTACCTGTGTGGGGATCACAGCTCCTGCTCTCAGGTGCAGGTTGATCTTGTCCAGAGGAGCCTGCAGCTGGATCTGCTCTCCTTTACTGACCACCCTGTCTCCCTGAGAGAGAGGGGGGAAAGAGAGGTTACTGACCACCCTGTCTCCCTGAGAGAGAGGGGGGAAAGAGAGGTTACTGACCACCCTGTCTCCCTGAGAGAGAGGGGGGAAAGAGAGGTTACTGACCACCCTGTCTCCCTGTGGGAGGGGGGCTCTTTGTGTGGGTGTGTACACTCACCGTGTGTGTGTGTGTGTGTGTGTATGTGAGCTCACCGTGTAGAAGTCGTACCAAAGCCCCAGGGGGAAGTATCCCTCCACAGTGCGCTGTCCGGGCTGCAGGACTGGAGTCACCAGCAGACTGCTGCCCCACAGGAACTGGCTGTCTACAGCATAGCAGCTGCTGTCCTGAGGGAACCTGACACACACACACATTCAAAGTCTATTGAGTGAGCAGGTATTTTGAGAAAATATTTCATTGGATTGACAGTGTGTGTGTGTGACTCACTCGAACAGCAGCGGGCGAGCGACGGTGTGTGCGTGTGTGTGTGCGCGGTGGAAGAGAGTGTAGAGCAGTGGGAACAGAGAGTATCTAAGCAGCAGAGCCTGCTTCATGGCTGTACGAGGCAGCGGGCTGAACACTGTCGGGTCCTGGGGCTGCGCACACACACGGGTACACATACACTATTAATTACACAAGTCGCTCATGTGTGAAATGCTGTTGTGGTTGTGGTTACCTGTGTCCAGGGTGTTGTGGTTGTGTTGTGGTTGTGTTTAGTTACCCGTGTGTCCAGGGTGTTGTGGTTAGTTACCCGTGTGTCCAGGGTGTTGTGTTTAGTTACCCGTGTGTCCAGGGTGTTGTGGTTAGTTACCCGTGTGTCCAGGGTGTTGTGGTTAGTTACCCGTGTGTCCAGGGTGTTGTGGTTAGTTACCTGTGTGTCCAGGGTGTTGTGGTTAGTTACCTGTGTGTCCAGGGTGTTGTGGTTAGTTACCCGTGTGTCCAGGGTGTTGTGGTTAGTTACCTGTGTGTCCAGGGTGTTGTGGTTAGTTACCCATGTGTCCAGGGTGTTGTGGTTAGTTACCCATGTGTCCAGGGTGTTGTGGTTAGTTACCTGTGTGTCCAGGGTGTTGTGGTTAGTTACCCATGTGTCCAGAGTGTTGTGGTTAGTTACCCATGTGTCCAGGGTGTTGTGGTTAGTTACCTGTGTGTCCAGGGTGTTGTGGTTAGTTACCCGTGTGTCCAGAGTGTTGTGGTTAGTTACCCATGTGTCCAGGGTGTTGTGGTTAGTTACCCGTGTGTCCAGGGTGTTGTGGTTAGTTACCCGTGTGTCCAGAGTGTTGTGGTTAGTTACCCGTGTGTCCAGGGTGTTGTGGTTAGTTACCCGTGTGTCCAGGGTGTTGTGGTTAGTTACCTGTGTGTCCAGGGTGTTGTGGTTAGTTACCCGTGTGTCCAGGGTGTTGTGGTTAGTTACCCATGTGTCCAGGGTGTTGTGGTTAGTTACCCGTGTGTCCAGAGTGTTGTGGTTAGTTACCCGTGTGTCCAGGGTGTTGTGGTTAGTTACCCGTGTGTCCAGGGTGTTGTGGTTAGTTACCCGTGTGTCCAGAGTGTTGTGGTTAGTTACCCGTGTGTCCAGGGTGTTGTGGTTAGTTACCCGTGTGTCCAGGGTGTTGTGGTTAGTTACCTGTGTGTCCAGGGTGTTGTGGTTAGTTACCCGTGTGTCCAGGGTGTTGTGGTTAGTTACCCGTGTGTCCAGGGTGTTGTGGTTAGTTACCCGTGTGTCCAGGGTGTTGTGTTTAGTTACCCGTGTGTCCATGGTGTTGTGGTTAGTTACCCGTGTGTCCAGGGTGTTGTGGTTAGTTACCCATGTGTCCAGGGTGTTGTGGTTAGTTACCCATGTGTCCAGGGTGTTGTGGTTAGTTACCTGTGTGTCCAGGGTGTTGTGGTTAGTTACCCATGTGTCCAGGGTGTTGTGGTTAGTTACCCGTGTGTCCAGGGTGTTGTGGTTAGTTACCCATGTGTCCAGGGTGTTGTGGTTAGTTACCCGTGTGTCCAGAGTGTTGTGGTTAGTTACCCGTGTGTCCAGGGTGTTGTGGTTAGTTACCCGTGTGTCCAGGGTGTTGTGGTTAGTTACCCGTGTGTCCAGAGTGTTGTGGTTAGTTACCCGTGTGTCCAGGGTGTTGTGGTTAGTTACCCGTGTGTCCAGGGTGTTGTGGTTAGTTACCTGTGTGTCCAGGGTGTTGTGGTTAGTTACCCGTGTGTCCAGGGTGTTGTGGTTAGTTACCCGTGTGTCCAGGGTGTTGTGGTTAGTTACCCGTGTGTCCAGGGTGTTGTGTTTAGTTACCCGTGTGTCCAGGGTGTTGTGGTTAGTTACCCGTGTGTCCAGGGTGTTGTGGTTAGTTACCCATGTGTCCAGGGTGTTGTGGTTAGTTACCCATGTGTCCAGGGTGTTGTGGTTAGTTACCTGTGTGTCCAGGGTGTTGTGGTTAGTTACCCATGTGTCCAGGGTGTTGTGGTTAGTTACCCATGTGTCCAGGGTGTTGTGGTTAGTTACCTGTGTGTCCAGGGTGTTGTGGTTAGTTACCCATGTGTCCAGAGTGTTGTGGTTAGTTACCCATGTGTCCAGGGTGTTGTGGTTAGTTACCTGTGTGTCCAGGGTGTTGTGGTTAGTTACCCGTGTGTCCAGAGTGTTGTGGTTAGTTACCCATGTGTCCAGGGTGTTGTGGTTAGTTACCTGTGTGTCCAGGGTGTTGTGTTTAGTTACCCGTGTGTCCAGGGTGTTGTGGTTAGTTACCCGTGTGTCCAGGGTGTTGTGTTTAGTTACCCGTGTGTCCAGAGTGTTGTGGTTAGTTACCCGTGTGTCCAGAGTGTTGTGGTTAGTTACCCGTGTGTCCAGGGTGTTGTGGTTAGTTACCCGTGTGTCCAGGGTGTTGTGTTTAGTTACCCATGTGTCCAGGGTGTTGTGGTTAGTTACCCGTGTGTCCAGGGTGTTGTGGTTAGTTACCCGTGTGTCCAGGGTGTTGTGGTTAGTTACCCGTGTGTCCAGGGTGTTGTGGTTAGTTACCCGTGTGTCCAGGGTGTTGTGGTTAGTTACCTGTGTGTCCAGGGTGTTGTGGTTAGTTACCTGTGTGTCCAGGGTGTTGTGGTTAGTTACCCATGTGTCCAGGGTGTTGTGGTTAGTTACCCGTGTGTCCAGGGTGTTGTGGTTAGTTACCCGTGTGTCCAGGGTGTTGTGGTTAGTTACCCGTGTGTCCAGGGTGTTGTGGTTAGTTACCCGTGTGTCCAGGGTGTTGTGGTTAGTTACCTGTGTGTCCAGGGTGTTGTGGTTAGTTACCCGTGTGTCCAGAGTGTTGTGGTTAGTTACCCGTGTGTCCAGGGTGTTGTGTTTAGTTACCTGTGTGTCCAGGGTGTTGTGGTTAGTTACCCGTGTGTCCAGAGTGTTGTGGTTAGTTACCCGTGTGTCCAGGGTGTTGTGTTTAGTTACCTGTGTGTCCAGAGTGTTGTGGTTAGTTACCTGTGTGTCCAGAGTGTTGTGGTTGCGTGTGAAGGGGTAGAAGGCTCCCAGCTGGGTCCAGCGGACACACAGCTCCTCGTCTGTCTGCTCCCCAAAGCCACACACGTCAGCCCCCACCAGGGGCACCCCCAGCAGGCTGAACGTCAGCATGCCTGACACACACACACACACACACACACACACACACACACACACACACACACACACACACACACACACACACACACACACACACACACACACACACACACACACACACACACACACACACACACACACACACACACACACACACACACACACACACACACACACACACACACACACACACACACACAGGTAGTGTTATTGTGCATGTCTTGTGATGTGTGTTTGATAGTGTCTGTTTTTGATTGTTACAGTGTATTTGTTAAAGTGTGTTCTAGTGTGTTCCAGTGTGTGTATGAGTGTGTGTGTGAGAGAAAGACCTGATATGGACATGTACATGTCCTTCCAGGTGGAGCGGTTGTCCCCCAGCCAGTGCCCAGAGTACAGGCCCTGACTGGGGAAGGTGGAGCGGGAGATGACCAGCGCTCTCTTCCCCAGGAGCCGCTGCAGAGCCCTGGGGAGGACAAACACACGCCATCTGATCAAATGAATATTGTCTGTCTGTGTATTTGTTTATGAGTGTGTGTGTGGTAATGTGTGTGTGTGTGTGTGTGTACCAGGACGAGGCCTTGGCTTCCAGCAGGCCATAGAGGCTGTGTGTGTTGTAGTGGGAGGAGGTCTTCTGCAGGGACGACACACACAGCGTCTTAGCTCTCAGCAGCCCACCCAGAACTCCTGTAACACACACACACATTATACACCCACACGCATGCTTCAGCTGTACCACATCAGGAGTGTGTGTGTGTGAGTCTCACCAGGGGTGTAGGGAGGGTCCTCCAGGTCATTTGAAGGACAGCCATTGGTTGAACCATCCAGGAAGTTGGAAGGCTCATTCATGTCCTAGGGAGGAAGTGACATGAGCAGTCAGAGCTAAAACAGGAAGAGGAACTATTCTGATGCTGTTGATAGACTTGTGGTGTCGTCACAAGATCACACACGCACTTACAATCCACAGGCCGTCGAAGGGGACTATGTCATGGTAACTCTTCAAGTTGTCATACCACCACTCATGGGTCACATGATCAGAGAAGTCTGGATAAGCAGTCAGGCCTGGCCACACCTGAGACAGAAGGGGGGGGGGGGGGGCAGGATAGATGACAGTGGAAGAACAAAAAGATGTAAGAACAATATAAGGGGAGTCAGGTGGCTGAGCGGTGAGGGAATTGGGCTAGTAATCCGAAGGTTGCTGGTTCGATTCCAGGCAGTGCCAAATGATGTTGTGTCCTTGGGCAAGGCACTGTCCCTGTACTTACTGTAAGTCGCTCTGGATAAGAGCGTCTGCTAAATGACTAAATGAATATTTTTTTAAATCCTTACCTTCTTCCAGTGTGTGTGTGCATGTGTGCGCGCATCACCTTGCCGATGAGCGTGGTGCCGTCAGTGTGGTTGATGAAGACTCCTCGCTGCAGCCCCTCATCATACGGCCTGTAGGAGCCCGCAGGCTGGGAGCTGCTGATGCCTGGGTCCTACACACACACACACACATATATACACAGCTACATATACACATACACACACAAACAGGTACACACACACCCTCAGGTACATATCCACCCTCAGGTAAACAAACAGGCCTTCCTACCAGGATCATGACGTAGTGCTGGTTGTGAGCGTGCATGTCCTTCACCAAGTCAGGCAGCGAGGAGAAGGTCACCGGGTCAAAGGTGAAATCCAGAAAACGATCCATGTAGTCTATATCATTCCACTGGGCGTCCTACACACACACACATACCTTAGACCAGACCAGTAGCCTACAGCAGTATGCACTGTACACGTACACCCACTCAATGGACACTACCTGGGGTATCCCATAATTTCGCATGCTCTTGACGACGTCCCAGGTAGCGTTGCTGGAGCCGTAACCCCAGCGACAGAGATGGTAACCTAGCGCCCAGTAGACAGGCATGGCAGGGTGGCCTGATCGAGAGAGAGAGAGAGCGAGAGAAAGAGAGCGAGAGAAAGATGGAATAAATGGGAGTTCCTTGGTTTGTAAGTTCAGACACAATAGCTTTGTTTGCCCCTCCAGTGGACTGACCAACAACCTCCAGGTACTGTCCAATCACAGAGCCAGGCTCCGGACCCAGGAAGACATAGAAGTCCAGGATCCCACCAATGGTACGCCAGGTTACAGCAGGGGCAGGCTGTAGGACCACGTCTGCCAATAGAAACAACTGTCATGAACACCAGGTGAGTTGAGATACTACAGGAATAAATGAAATTGGGAGTATGGGCTAGGAGGTAGGGGGAGGGGCTAGGAGGACAGACCCATGGCGTTGCTGTTGAGCAGGAAGAACCCATGGGAAGCCCCGCCCTCTTCCATGGCTAGGTAGAAGGGGTGGGCGCCATACAGGTTGGTAAACTCCTGGACACAGGAAGAGGATTAGCAGAATTAGCATTGGCATGCTAGATGCCTTAGCCATTAGCTTCAGCTATGTTAAATACTATAGCGAATTAGCCGTTAGCATGCTAGCCATTAGCACTTTACCCATCATCATGGTAGCAGTTTGTATGTTAGCCGTTAGCCTACCGTGGGCGGGACGTCGCGGGCCCACATGGTGAGCGTGTTCCAGTGGACGTCGTGCAGGAAGGAGGAGCGGTGCTCGCCCAGGCCGTACACGTAGGGGCTGGCCAGCGGGGAGGAGAACTGGAGGAACTGGTCAGCGTAGAACAGAGGAGCCACCGTGGTGTTGAGGCTGGGGGGGAGAGGGGTAGGAGTAGGTTGGGGAGAGAGGGAGGAGTAGGAGGGGGAGGAGTACGAGGGGGGAGAGGGGGAGGAGTAGGAGGGGAGAGGGGGAGGAGAAGGAGGGGGGGAGGGGGAGGAGTAGGAGGGGGGGAGGAGTAGGAGGGGATAGGGGGAGGAGTACGAGGGGGGAGGGGGAGGAGTAGGAGGGGGGGAGTAGGAGGGGGGGAAGGGGAGGGGAGGGGGAGGAGTAGGAGGGGAGGAGTAGGAGGGGGGAGGGGGAGGAGTAGGAGGGGAGAGGGGGAGGAGTAGGAAGTGGAGGAGTAGGAGGGGGGGAGGGGGAGGAGTAGGAAGTGGAGGAGTAGGAGGGATAGGGGGAGGAGTAGGAGGGGAGGAGTAGGAGGGGAGAGGGGGAGGAGTAGGAGGGGAGGAGGGGGAGGAGTAGGAAGTGGAGGAGTAGGAGGGGGGGAGGAGTAGGAAGTGGAGGAGTAGGAGGGGATAGGGGGAGGAGTAGGAGGGGAGGAGTAGGAGGGGAGAGGGGGAGGAGTAGGAGGGGGGGGGGAGGAGTAGGAAGTGGAGGAGTAGGAAGTGGAGGAGTAGGAGGGGATAGGGGGAGGAGTAGGCGAGGAGTAGGAGGGGAGAGGGGGAGGAGTAGGAGGGGGGGAGGGGGAGGAGTAGGAAGTGGAGGAGTAGGAGGGGGGGAGGAGTAGGAGAGGAGGAGTAGGATGGGGGGAGGGGGAGGAGTAGGAGGGGAGGAGTAGGAGGGGGGGAGGGGGAGGAGTAGGAGGGGAGGAGTAGGAGGGGGGGAGGGGGAGGAGTAGGAGGGGAGACGGGGAGGAGTAGGAGGGGGAGGAGAAGAGGGAGGAGAGGAGAGGGGGGAGAGGAGAGAGAAAGAAGGAAAAGTGTAATCTTTACTGTTATTAGATCTGGAGCATTCTGGAGGGTTCTGGAGGGTTCTGGAGGGTTCTGGAGGGTTCTGGAGGGTTCTGATGTGTGTCTTACAGCACAGCTCCTGAAGCCGTCCTCTTCACGATGATGCCGAACGGGTCCTTGGACAGCTCCACACTGTAGGCGGGATTTCCTGCCTTCTCAGTGGCATTGGGGACTGTGATTGGCACCTCATACCGCAAATTAGACGGGTCCGTGATCTACACAGACAAGCAGGGGTGTGTGAGTGGAGCATGAGGAGCATGTATGTCACTGTCAGTATGTGTGTGTGTGTCATGTATGTGAGTGTGTGTCATGCATGTGTGTGTGTCATGTATGCGAGTGTGTGTCATGCATGTGTGTCATGCATGTGTGTGTCATGTATATGTGAGTGTGTCATGTATGTGTGTGTGTGTCATGTATGTGTGTGTGTGTCATGTATGTGTGTGTGTGTCATGTATGTGTGTGTGTATGTCATGTGTGTGTGTGTGTGTCCAGACGGCCCCTCACCCTGACCCTCAGCCTGGTGTCGGTCTCGTGTCTGATGTCCAGCTGCAGGGACAGGATGTCTCCAGGGTAGTACGTCCTCACCTCCCTCTCCAGCCTCCCGCTCTGGCCCCCCTGTGACGCCTGCAGCGCCGCCAGCCGGTAGGAGGGGAAGCCTGGGGGGTAGAAGCACCAGGGGACACCCTGGCTCCTGGAGGAGGAGGCGGGGGGGGAGGAGATGAAGCAGCAGTTCCTAGCCTCACACATCTCCCTGGTCACCACCACTCCCCTCTCCGGGTAGCAGTCGAACCTCCAGGCCTCCGGGACGGCGGAGCAGGCCTGGGGCTCGGGTACGGAGGCTCCCCCAGCCGGGGCTGCTCTCCCTCGGGAGGGTGCAGGCGGCTGGGGCCGGTGGGGAAGGCCGCTGGAGGGGGAGTGGAGCCAGAAGATGGTGGCGAGGAGCCAGGCTGCGCTGAGGAGAAGGAGGAGCAGCCCCAGAGAGAGGAGGGTGGTGGAGGAGGAGGAGCAGGACAGCCTTCTGGGGAGGAGAGGCTCTTCTGGAACCTCCTGCACAGGGAGACCACACACACACACGGTAGGAAAGACCCACTTCTATTCTAGTTAAACAATACTTTTTAGCATGACAGACGGGTGTAGATTTATACATGAACAATCAAAGAGCGTGCCGGATCTCACCTCCACCACCTCCTGCTCGGAGGTCGGTTCCTCGGACAAACCAGCGCAAGTAAACTGGACGTCCTCGGGGGTCAGACGCTTGTACGACACCATCCTCACTGCGCGTCGGGTCGTAGACGGGGGCTAAACGTATCCGTAACGGATGACACGAAAATAATGTAACTATCGTTAGCTAGCTAATGTTAATACATTTAAGTTTTGCTGGATGAGTTATTAAAGTAAGTAACAGGCTACCATTTGCCACGATGAGTTATTAAAGTTACTGGCTACCAAGTCCGAACTAGCAATTAACCCTTGACCTTCTGCAGTATCTGTAGGTAGATACACTAATCTACTGATAGCACGATATCGGTTAAAAAACAAAATTCGTATTCGACGTTATCACTCCGCTAGCTCGAAACAAACTTAAGTCTTTTGAAAGGTCGCTGTAGTATTAATAATAACTGCTTTATAGCCCTCAAATGTTGCAAGTTAGCTTGACGCTATGCTGGTAGCAAGGTGAGCTACATGATGTAGTACATCTGAACTTTGCTCTTTGGAACCGCCAGGCTGAGGACCTCGATATTTTAACACGAACTCTACGTACTCGTATAATGTTGGCAAAAGCAATGTGGTAGGCAAATGTTCTTACTTCAATAAACTTCCTTCACAAGCTGTGATCGTGCTGTTTTCCGCAGAAGTCTGGACAGATAGCGGTGCTCCGAGAACACATCCGCTCGGAGAAGTCTCTGGAGAAGTGTTTTCGTTGTCTTCTTCGTTGATATTATGGCAGATTACAACCAACGTCAAAGTGGTGCATCGCCGCTACCTACTGTTCAGGAGTGTGAGAGGAGGTTGGAACGGAGAATTTAACTTTACACAGATACTCCTACCAAGATTGCTCAATATCTTGACTATCGGTATCAGAGATGGTATTGCTGCTCTAGTTAAATAACAAAGATTCTATATTTAAGCCAGTTTCAAAATAGTGCGAACAAGTCGATCTATAGCATTAGTTAAGTTATGGACGAAGAGTTGGGTACTTTTATTTTGAAAAACTACACTTAAAGTCTTTCGGGGTACTTCCGTGTTGTTGACTGGATGAAAAATACCGTAGTAGATTCGATGTAACTTGCAGAAAAGTAGGACATAAAACGACGTGCTGGAAGCGGGAGTGGGACAAATTTAGAAAGTCTTCCAGTTTAACAATGTCGGAACTAGATTTGTTTCGAGAATTTCTTATAGAGCGACTAACAACGGAAGCTTTAGAGATTTTCGGAGCCGTTGAAAAGACGTTTACCAAGTACGATGAAAGCGCACGACTACCACGGTTGGACGTTAAACCGGAGATCAATCTACACCTAACGGGTTTTGTATTTAATAAATATTTATTGAAGCTGTTGTCAATGTCAGTAATGAGTACAATATATGTTGCCCTATTTCACACTATCCCCTCTGTAACTTTAGCTAGAAAAGAGCAGACATCTTCATATTATCTCAGGTTGTTCTTCTTCAATTCTATACACTTTATCTAGATTCTTTCATCTAGTGTTTGCTCAGTGATGCAAAACTCAGTACATGTTGTATGATGGGGAGTCAGGTGGCTGAGCGGTTAGGGAAGCGGGTTAGTAATCAGAAGGTTGCCAGTTCAATTCCCGGCCGTGCCAGATGAAGTTGTGTCCTTGGGCAAGGCACTTCACCCTACTTGCCTCAGGGGGAATGTCCCTGTACTTACTGTAAGTCGCTCTGGATAAGAGCGTCTGCTAAATGACTAAATGTAAATGTAATGATCCCATCCTAGCCCACCTGAATGTATGATCCCGTCATAACCCATCTGACATCATGGACCAAAGATACGTTTTCACCAGTTTTAGTGCAGAAAATCTCAGTCCACAAGTATCGCTACTAACAGCAATTGAAAAAGCTATTTTGGATATTTTAAAGAGCTAATAATAATGTTCTATGAATAAAGCCATCTTCTCTATGGTATCAGCTTTCCTGGGTTTGTCTTCATGACTGGCTGCACTGGTGGAAGAAAACAAAACAATTAAAACGTCTATTTGGGTCTTGCCTCTTCTTCCCCTAGATGTGCAGCAGCTCTCTGTCCCGGAGCCCCCACAGATTAAAGAGGAACAGGAGCTGTGGACCAGTCAGGAGGAAGAGCAGCTCCAAGGACTGCAGTCTGAAACTACAGGCTCCATCTTCGCCCAGGAGTTTTCAAAAGACAGAATGTCAAAACTACACTTGGTTCTCCATGAGAAACTAACTACAGCAGGTTTAGAGATTTTCGTCAAAGTGGAAAAGAAGTTTGCTGAGTACGAAGAAGAAATTATGCAACTGCAACGGTTGTTGGACGTTGTTACTCAACCTGAGGTCAAGCTACACAGAATAGGTTTGATGTTCAAAACTTTATTATAATCGGCTGTGCCTAGAACCCTTACTACTTGCATATGACCTCATGGTTAAGTGTCTGATGTCTTAAGTATTTATATAGTTTGCTAGCTAACGTCCCTCCTCCAGACGTGGGTCCCAGACCTCACATTCTCCTCCAGACGTGGGCCCCAGACCTCACGTTCTCCAAACATGGGTCCCAGACCTCACGTGCTTCAGACGTGGGTCCCAGACCTCATGTTCTCCTCTAGACGTGGGTCCCAGACCTCACGTTCTCCTCCAGACGTGTGTCCCAGACCTCACGTTCTCCTTCAGACGTGGGTCCCAGACCTCACATTCTCCTCCAGACATGGGTCCCAGACCTCACGTTCTCCCCCAGACGTGTGTCCCAGACCTCACGTTCTCCTTCAGACGTGGGTCCCAGACCTCACATTCTTCAGACGTGGGTCCCAGACCTCATGTTCTCCTCCAGACGTGGGTCCCAGACCTCACGTTCTCCTCCAGACGTGGGTCCCAGACCTCACGTTCTCCTCCAGACGTGGGTCCCAGACCTCACGTTCTCCTCTAGACGTGGGTCCCAGACCTCACGTTCTCCTCCAGACGTGTGTCTCAGACCTCACGTTCTCCTTCAGACGTGGGTCCCAGACCTCACATTCTCCTCCAGACATGGGTCCCAGACTTCACGTTCTCCTCCAGACGTGTGTCCCAGACCTCACGTTCTCCTTCAGACGTGGGTCCCAGACCTCACATTCTCCTCCAGACGTGGGTCCCAGACCTCACGTTCTCCAGACGTGGGTCCCAGACCTCACGTTCTCCTCCAGACGTGGGTCCCAGACCTCACGTTCTCCAGACGTGGGCCCCAGACCTCACGTTCTCCTCCAGACGTGGGCCCAAGACCTCACGTTCTCCTCCAGACGTGGGCCCCAGACCTCATGTTCTCCTCCAGACATGGGTCCCAGACCTCACGTTCTCCTCCAGACATGGGTCCCAGACCTCACGTTCTCCTGCAGACGTGGGCCCTAGACCTCACGTTCTCCAGACGTGGGTCTCAGACCTCACGTTCTCCAGACGTGGGTCCCAGACCTCACGTTATACCAACAACCTCAAATATACCAAAGGGTCATAAGCAGCTTTGGGTTTTCCCTGGTTACATAAATACAGCCTGGAGTTATTATGAATACTTGTTTGTTTGCTAATGTATAGAAGCAAATCTGTGACAATGTTTTGAATTTTATAAGGCATTGAATACTTAACCTTTTAGATGCGTGAGTTCTAAATATTTCCGACGGTCCCCACAGCGTAAGTTATTATTCCGAAACAGGAGCTAGCTAGCTTTGGTTAGCTTCTGGGCTAACTTACCTAGCATAATACTCGTAGCAATGCTACTACCATGCTATTGTTACTTGTTAGCATAAGTACATTTTGAAACCATACTAAACCGTTTGTCGCATAGTTTTTGTCTATCGGAAAATATTCAATTGTAATGTTCGAAATCGCATATATGCGACGTTACGCTGTGAGACCCGCATTCAAGCGATCACATATGTGCGACACTATTTCTTAACGGGTCAATATTCAAATGTAAACACCACTGAATTTGTTGGTTTTAAATGCACCTCTTTTAATATTTAAATATTAATTTATTTCAACGTAAAAAAAAATTCTGATCCCAAAATTCAAGGTTCAGAAATTCTAAAAGAACAAAATTCAGGCTGCTCAAATTAAAATGGTGAAATTCAGATCCAGAAAATTTGAACCCAAATCTTTTTTTACAAAATATTCTGATTGCAAGGTCTGGGATACCCAGTGTTTTTTTCTTTTGGCTCTATTATTAGATTTGTTTGCATTTTTGGCATCTGAATTTTACTGGTCTAATTTGAGCTGGGATACCAAGGTATTGCTTGCCTCAGACCCAACCTCTCTCCTCAGACCCCAGCCTGTGATTGGATGACTGATCTGCATGTATGACTGCCTGCAGCGAAACCTGGATGAGAGGGGCCCGAGGAGAAAAAAAATATTGCAAGATCCGGAATTTTTTTCTATTTACATTTCTGAAACTTGAATTGTTATTTTTTTATTTTGGGGATCTGAAATTTACTGTTCGAATTTGAGCAACCTGATTTACTGAATCAGATGGATCAGATTTTTTTTTCCATTTTAAAGAGGTTAATTAAAAACCAACAAATTCGGTGGTGTTTAAATTTCAATATTAAGTATTCAATGCCTTTTAAAATTCGAAACATTATGTCACTGATTTGCTTCCATACTAATGATTTTACACCAAACTTTTTACACCAAGAATAATGAACCTGGACACATCTAATTGCTGTCTCTTCTGCCCCCAGATGTGCAGCAGCTCTCTCTCCCGGAGCCCCCTCAGATTAAAGAAGAACAGGACCTGTGGACCAGTCAGGAGGAAGAGCTGCTCCAAGGACTGCAGTCTGAAACTACAGACTCCATCTTCACTTCTTCCAGTGTGAAACATGATTCTGATCAAAAGGGCTCCTCTGAATGTTCACATGTTTTCCAGATTGTTAAAGTGGACGACAGAGAAGGAGACTCTCTACCCACCAACACAACTGAGGAGCAAATTAAAGCAGAGCCTCATGTACAAGACTTTGCAGCACCAGAACCAGACAGTGACTCTCAGCCTCTCTCTGTTGTAGCTCCAGACTGTCCGGCAGCTCAGAGTTTGGAGGAAGAGGAACATGGAGGAATGATGCTTTTACAGAACAGAACACAAAACAATGAGGCTCGTCCAAGGGACAATAGACCACAGGGAAGTCACACAGAGAAACCTCATCAGTGTCAACAATGTAAGAGACGATTTGCTGACAAAAGTGCTCTTCTTAAACACATGAGAACACACTCAGGGGAGAAACCATATCAGTGTCAGGAGTGCAGTAAGATCTTTAGCAGTAAACATGCTTGGCTTGCCCATACGAGGACACACACAGGGGAGAAACCATATCAGTGTCAGGAATGTAGTAAGATGTTTCGCACTAAAACCCAATTATTTGTCCATATGAGGACACACACATGTGAGAGACCGTATCAGTGTCAGGAATGTAGTAAGAGCTTGAGTAGTAAGCAAAATTTGATTCGCCATTTGAAAACACACACAGGGGAGAGACCATATCAGTGTCAGGAATGTAATAAGAGCTTTATCTCAAAACACAATTTGCTTGCCCATTTGAAGGCACACACGTGTGAGAAACCATATCAGTGTCAGGTATGTAGTAAGAACTATAGCAGTAAACACACTCTGCTAGTCCATATGTGGACACACACAGGGGAGGGACCATATCAGTGTCAGGAATGTAGTAAGAACTTTAGCAGTAAACAAAATGTACTTGCCCATATGGCAATACACACATGTGAGAAACCATATCAGTGTCAGGAATGTAGTGAGGGATTTAGCAGTAAACACACACTACTAGTCCATATGTGGACACACACAGGGGAGAGACCATATCAGTGTCAGGAATGTAGTAAGTTGTTTAACAGTAAACAAAGTCTATTTGTCCACATGAGGACACACACAGGGGAGAGACCATATCAGTGTCAGGAATGTAGTAAGAGATTTAGCTACAAACGTGTTCTCATTAGGCATATGACAACACACACACAACGTTGACATCTTTCCATGAAACAAAGACCATTTTGGGGGAAAGGGCTGCTGCTGAACTGATGTTGTGTAAACCTAGCGTGTAGGACCTAAACCAACCTTCACCTAAACCTAGGGTGTAGGACCTAAACCAACCTTCACCTAAACCTAGGGTGTAGGACCTAAACCAACCTTCACCTAAACCTAGGGTGTAGGACATAAACCAACCTCAACCTAGGGTGTAGGACATAAACCAACCTTCACCTAAACCTAGGGTATAGGACCTAAACCAACCTTCAACCAAATATGTCAACACATTACACACCCTAACCCTAACCCAATGAAGAAACATCATGGAGAGAAATTCCATCAGTGCTGAGTGTTGTTTCTATATCAGTTTCAATTACTAAATGTGTCAACAAATAGGGTTGTAGAAATGTAAATTGTATTTGTGTTCAGAGATGACAAATCTGAAGCAATTTTATCAAATGTTATGCATGCCAACACATTAACTCCTGTCCAGCAATATTTTTAATAAAGTGTTTGTAGTCGAGCTGCTGTGTTGGTGACTGGTCCTTGCTCCTCTGGTGTGTCCATGCTGGTTTGGGGACAGAGTACAGACATACTATCATTTAGACCATCAGAGCTGCCTAAAGATGGTGGTTGTTTCTATGACAAGTGCTCTGGGGCTGATGGTCAGACAGATCCTGGATCAGGACACTGGGGGTGATGGTCAGACAGATTCTGGATCAGGACTCTGGGGTGATGGTCAGACAGATCCTGGATCAGGACTCTGGGGGTGATGGTCAGACAGATACACACACACACACACACACAGGAGTTGTCAGGAAAGTGAATGTTTCTACATTTCTGATCACTTTGGGGTGTGGTTGCATCCTGTGCTGCAGTCTCAAAGCAACAAGGAGTTTTCCAGCTTGAATTGGCCTCAACGCTGACAGCCAATCGGCTTCCTTGGTGAACTATAAATCCTTGTATGTTTCCAACCCAAGGGACTGTAAGGACTCTTCTAGAATATCTAGTGTCACCCCTGGCAACACCTCAGTGATGGCGACGCGCAGAAACGCCTTCTCAGACACTTCTGGAATCAAGGAAGAAGACAACCCCAGTTTTCATGATTACAAATTACAACAGTAATTAGACATTTAGTCAAGTAACACTGTGACACTGATAAGAGAAACATGAAGTAACTTTTGAGGGAAAGGACTGCTGCTGAACTCATGTTGTGCTTGTGTTTAGGTCCTACACCTAAACGTAGGGTGTAGGACCAAAACCATCCTACACCTAAACGTAGGGTGTAGGACCTAAACCATCCTACACCTAAACGTAGGGTGTAGGACCAAAACCATCCTACACCTAAACGTAGGGTGTAGGACCAAAACCATCCTACACCTAAACGTAGGGTGTAGGACCTTAACCAACCGTCACCTTTACCTAAGGGTGTAGAACCTAAACCAACCTTCACCTAAACCTAGAGGTGTAGGCCCGTGGAGTGATTTGTAAGTTAAGAGTAGAAAAGGGAAGTCGGCTTTGTGCAGCAGCATCTTGCACCTTTTGCATATTCTTGACGAAGGTAGAGTATTTAGGAGAGAGGAAAGAGTACATTGCACAAGACCAGTTGGAAATGTAACAAATGCCTGTGTTAGTTTTTACAGTCTACATTTTAAACTTAAAAGGTTTTACTGGCACTTTCTTTCTTATTAGCAAAGTTGTTTCTTAATTCATTAATACAAATTATTTATTTATTACACAGAACAACACAAGGTCAGACTGGGCACTGACATTCTTGGAACAAGACAACGCAAGCAACCTAGCATAACATATAAGTACTAAGAACATAAATTACATCTATGATAAGCTCAAATAAAATAGATTTAAAATAATAGTAATAAACATCCTAATATACAAAAAAAGTATGCAATATAGATAATACACATTATACACAAATACACATAATGACAAAAAAACTCACAAACCTGATTGGGAAATACACTAAGACATTCAAAGGTACGCAACAAAAAGTCTCCTTACCATGGCTAAACAATGACACTCGTCAGCTAATGAAAAAAAGAGACTATTCATTGAAAAAATCGCTGCTCTCCAAAACAAATACCGATCTCCTCATCTTTAAAGGACTGAGAAATGCAGTAGTCAGAGAACTGCGTAAAGCAAAGACAGCCTATTTTATGCAACTAATTGAGGAATCTGAAGGAAATAGTGCATCCCTATGGAAGCACCTCAACAGTCTTATTAAACTCAAGTCTAGTCAACAAAAAAACAATTACAAAATTGGAAGTGAATGGACTTATCAGCACTAACAATTCATCTATTGCAAATGAATTCAATAACTTCCTTATCCAGTCAGTGAAGGAGCTTGCTGAGAATTTTGAACCAGCAACCATAGCACAGACCACAAAATCGGAGCCATCAAAGCTTTTCCTAATTAAGGAGGTCAGTCAGGAAAAATTACATAAAATCATTAATAAACTAAATAAGTCTAAGGCAATGGATGTGTTTGGGTTGGACACTGCCTTTATCAGAACTCACTGTTCTTCGCTGGTTAAACCTGTAACCCACCTGGTAAACCTTTCCATCAGAGTGGGCAAATTCCCAAAAAGTTGGAAACAAGCCATCATTACCCCAATTTTCAAGGCTGGTGCAAAGGATCAAGCGGGCAATTATAGGCCAATCTCAATATTGCCTGCTCTTTCCAAAATCTTAGAAAAGATTATTACAGAACAGCTAGTAGAGGAAAGATCTGGAAAGCAATAAACTTATCAACTCCAAACAGTTCGGATTTAGACCAGGGTACTCTACAGAAATGGCTAAATGCTACCTTACCGAGAACATCAAGAGTAAGTTGGACAAGGGTAATGTTGTGGGAGCTGTGTTTATAGACCTAAAAAAGGCCTTTGACACAGTGAACCACAATATACTCTTGAATAAACTCACCACCTTCAACTTCTCTGAACATGCTATCGGCTGGTTTGCATCATATCTGGAGCAAAGAGAGCAATGTGTTAAAATAAACATTGAACTCTCAACGCCACTACAATCCACAATGGATATCTCACAGGGCTCCATCTTGGGGCCTCTGCTTTTTAGTTTATATATAAATGATTTACCAACATGCTGTCAGTCAGCCAACTGTCAAATGTACGCTGACGACACAGTAATTTATGCATCAGCCAGGACAGCAAGTGCAGCAGCAGAGACCCTGACCAAGGAAATGGAGGGTATATCCCAGTGGCTCAAAGATAACCATCTGACGCTCAACGTCAAAAAGACGGTATCTATGTGCTTCTCTATAAGAGGGAAAGCCAAGTGTCCTATAAAAATAGCCCAAGGGGCAACAGAGGAAGTTGAGGAATTTAAATTTTTAGGTATTATTTTGGATTCCCACCTCAAATTCAATAAACACATTAACAAACTCTGTAAGATGGACAAATCTGAACTGTTTCAGAATGATAAGGCATCACATACCTGTCAAGGCAGCTTTACTGTTTTTTCATGCCATGATACTTTCTCATTTATCCTACTGTGTTACTGTATGGGGCCAAGCCTCCCAGACAACAGTCAAACCCATAAACATCATTACACAAACAGGCACTGAAAATAATGGATCAGAAACCAACTATGTGGCACCACTGTTTGATTTTACAGAAATACAAGCTTTTTAATTTTGATAGTTTTATGAAGTTCGCTTTTCTTAAACTGACTTTTAAATGTTCCAATAATTTAGCTCCAGCCGTACTCTGTCCTTTTGTGACAAAAACAAATACAAGAAGAGTGGCCACTAGGGGGGCAGTGGGTGGCAACTGCATAGTAGAGGTGCGCAAAACCACTTTCGGCCAATCATGTTTTTCAGTGATAGGGACCCATTTATGGAATAATTTACCAGCTCATGTGGTCATGAATCTGTGAAATGTTGATATACTAATATATTGCATCTGCTGCATGATTATGTAACTCACACTATGCAGTAAATTGTATTTGCCTAACTTTTTAGAAAGGTCTGACCAGGGACTGGGGTTGCAAATTAGCCTATTGGCTAAAAACCTTTTATGCAACACATCTACAACATTATCTATGTATGTAATAATGTGCGCTGCATTGTCCCTGACAAATAAACAAATTACAAAATAAAAAAATGTCCATATCAATGTCCATTCAGAAGCCTGATGACCCTTGGATAGAAACTATTGTCCAGTCTGCTTGTGCGAGACCGAATGCTACGGTATCGCCTGCCAGAAGGCAACGGGGTAAAAAGACTGAATGATGGGTGGTAACAATCTCTTAGGATCCTGCCTGCTTTACTGAGGCAACGTGTGTGGTAGGTGTACTGTAGGGCTGGGAGCTTCCTGCCGATGATGAACTCAGCAGACCGGACCACACTACGTAGGGCCTTGCGGTCCCTGTCTGTGCAGCTCCCATACCACACTGTAATGCAACCAGTCAGTATGCTCTCTATAGTGCATCTGTATAAGTTAGTGCGGATGACTGAGTCCATACCAAACTTGTTCAGTCTCCTCAGGAAGAAGAGGCGTTTCCGGGCCGCTTTGACCACCTTGTTCGTTGACCAGGTGAGATCATTGCTGATGTTCACCCTGGGGAATCTGAAGCAGCTGACTTTCTCCACTTCGGATCCGTTGATGTGTAGGGGTGCATGCTCCTCCTCCTGCCGCCTCCTATAGTCCACAATCATCTCCTTGGTCTTACTGACGTTGAGAGAGAGGTTATTCTATTGACACCATGATGTCAGGGTGTCAACCTCCTCTCTGTAGGCTGACTCATCACTGCCAGAGATGAGGCCCAGAATGGTTGTGTCGTCAGCAAACTTAACAAGGAGGTTGGAACTGTGCATACCCATGGAAAAGCATACCCATCTAGAACAGGTATCTAATCTACCAGACTGATCACCTTCTGAGAATAGAGAAGGGAAAGGACAAGGTGTGAATCGTGCTTCAGAACTGCTTTGTAATATAGTTGTTCCATTAGTATTTTTTCATATGTTCTGTAGATTTCAATACAACTGACAGATTATTATTTGGTCAACATTTGGCCATAAATGCTGTAGTTGCCTGTTGCTTTGATAACTTAAAAGCGATAGCCTATATATTTTTGGACGATCTGGTAACTTTAATTTAACTTTAATAAAACATAAATTGGATAACTACAGCTCTTACTTTGAAATCTGTTTAATGGTGCCCCCTGCCACTATATACCCGGACCGATATTGGTGCAACACTGTACTGTTTGAAAACACAACTCGGGCTCAGGAAGAACGACAAATTATTTTTAATGGAGGTTGTCTCATTTTCTACACTCCACCGTTTGAAATCTATGGACATGAGCTGATAGTTGTTGACAATGCGTTGGTTCAGTAAACGACGCAGCTATGCGCTTCCCGAGACTAGCCTGCCCGGAAGTAAAAAGAAGCTCGATGTTGTTCACATCCGACAGGAGTTGTGCGTCGCTACTTTTTAACACTAAGGAAGGACCCAGGTGCTATTAGCTAACCTCTTGTGCAGAGTATCACTTTTACTCCACCAAAATGTCAAAACTAGACTTGTTTCGAGGATTTATCCGTGAGAGACTAACAACGGCAGCTTTGGAGATTTTCGGGGCAGTTGAACAAACGTTTGCTGAGTACAAAGAAGAAATATGTCGTTCCAAGGAGGAGAGCGCACGGTTAAAACGGTTGTTGGACTTTGTTACTCCACCGGAGATGCAGCGACACCGAGCAGGTAGGGTGACACGAGAACGCAACTCTTTGTGGAACGAGGTAGCAACGTTCAGGAATCCCAAATGATCCTGAATGTAGCCACGAGAGCAGACTGACAAGATGGTACCCGGTGTTGCACCGAAAGCTGTGACCCATCAGAAACTGTGACCGCAGAGGGCGCTGCTGCACATCGTCTGCCCGTGCGTGGTTGACAATGGAGGGCAAAGAAGAGCGGCTACGCAAACGGCGTAAACATTAATACATTACATCCACGGGTGCAAGCTATATGATTTTTCGCGGTTTGTTATTGCTTCCTCAGAAGAAAGAGTAAACCGCTGATGACCATATTAACCACCTCAGGCATAGTAACATATGTTTATCTGAAAGTAAATAAAATGTATTAAGTATATTTTCTCTGAAATGTTTCTAAACATGTAGGCTATATCTGTGTGACTGCATGCACGAGTTACATTTGTAATAACCTACCTAAAACCGTACACTTGCAATGTTTTTGCAAAAAATAAACATTTTCTGAGATGTGAAGGACAAGAATATCGCAGTATTTAATGGCCTTTATATGCAAAGGATTCACATCATGGAGTTGTGCCCCGCACTAAGATTACCCCAGTCGGCTTGGATAAGGGTTGCAAAATTCCAGGAATTTTCAACGTTGGAAACTCCATCACAACAACAGCCCTTCTTGACACCATCCAGTGTGTCCTCACACCTGATCACATGGTTTCTAACTGCCAGACAAGTTAGGCTGCATCTAACTGTTGTCTTGCCTCTTCTGTCCCTAGATGTGCAGCAGCTCTCTCTCCTGAACCCCCCACAGTTTAAAGAGGAACAGGAGCTGTGGACCAATCAGGAGGAAGAGCTGCTCCAAGGACTGCAGTCTGAAACCACAGATCCTAGATTTAACAAGGAGTCCAAGTTTTTAAACATCAAAATGTCTCAATTAAATGAGATTAGAGAACTTTTTGGTGAAATACTGACAACGGCAGCTTTGAAGATTTACTGGGCCGCTGAGAAACCGTTTGCAGGGTACCAGGAAGAAATCTCTCGTTCCAAGGAGGAGAGCGTGCAGCTCCAACGGCTGTTGCACATTTTTACTCAACCTAAGATCAAGCTACAACGAATAGGTCTGATATTCATACCTTCATGTCTTTCTCTGCTGTGTGTTTAGGGGGGAGGGGGACATGACAAAGCTCACTTGGGTGTTACAGAGAGCTGAGATCTGGGGACTGTGAAGGCAGTAGCATATCACATCATTTTCCTCCTCGTCAAAGCGTTCTGTGAAGCCTCAGACTGTTCCCTGACTAACCCTGTAAACACAGACTGTTCCCTGACTAACCCAGTAAACACAGACTGTTCCCTGACTAACCCTGTAAATACAGACTGTTCCCTGACTAACCCTGTAAACACAGACTGTTCCCTGACTAACCCTGTAAATACAGACTGTTCCCTGACTAACCCTGTAAATACAGACTGTTCCCTGACTAACCCTGTAAATACAGACTGTTCCTTGACTAACCCTGTAAACACAGACTGTTCCCTGACTAACCCTGTAAACAGACTGTTCCCTGACTAACCCTGTAAACACAGACTGTTCCCTGACTAACCCTGTAAACACAGACTGTTCCCTGACTAACCCTGTAAACACAGACTGTTCCCTGACTAACCCTGTAAACACAGACTGTTCCCTGACTAACCCTGTAAACACAGACTGTTCCCTGACTAACCCTGTAAACACAGACTGTTCCCTGACTAACCCTGTAAACACAGACTGTTCCCTGTAAACACAGACTGTTCCCTGACTAACCCTGTAAACACAGACTGTTCCCTGACTAACCCTGTAAACACAGACTGTTCCCTGACTAACCCTGTAAACACAGACTGTTCCTTGACCAAGGTGGTCAGGACCCATTAGATGAGAAGTTCCTTTCCATTTTACAAAGTGTTTAATTAGTTATGTTGGTGACTGTGAGACATGATAGGTTGTAGAATAATGAAGCAGGCCACATGTAACTGCTGTCTCTTCGGTCCCTAGATGTGCAGCAGCTCTCTCTCCCGGAGCCCCCTCAGATTAAAGAGGAACAGGAGCTGTGGACCAGTCAGGAGGAAGAGCAGCTCCAAGGACTGCAGTCTGAAACTACAGGCTCCATACTCACTTCTTCCAGTGTGAAACATGATTCTGATCAAAAGGGCTCTGTTGAATGTTCACATCTTGATCAGATTGTTAAAGTGGAGGACAGAGAAGGAGACTCTCTACCCATCAACACAACTGAGGAGCAAATCAAAGCAGAGCCTCATGTACAAGACTCTGCAGCACCAGAACCAGGCAGTGACTCTCAGCCCTTCTCTGTTGTAGCTCCAGACTGTCCTGCAGCTCAGAGTTTGGAGGAGGAGGAACATGGAGGAGTGATGCTTTCTGTAGAAACGATTAAATCAAAGAAAAGACAGAATAAGACCAAAAACAGAGAAGCACATAGTTGTCAAGAATGTAAAAAAAACTTCAGTCGCAAGCACCATCTAGTTAGACATATGAGGACACACACAGGAGAGAAACCAATACAAGTGTAAAATATGCACAAAATGTTTAACAGATAAGCGCTGTTTGCTTGATCACGAAAGGATCCATGATAGATGGAAAGAATATCAGTGTCAGGAATGTAAAAAATGCTTCAATGTGGAGAGATCTTTGTCCACACATGAAGAAACATCATGGAGAGAAATCCCATCAGTGCTGAATGTTGTTTCTATTTCAGTTTCAATGACAATGTGTCAAATAGGGTTGTAGAAATGTAAATTGTATTTGTGTTCAGAGATGCCAAATCTGAAGCAATTTTATCAAATGTTATGCATGCCAACACATTAACTCCTGTCCAGCAATATTTGTAATAAAGTGTTTGTAGTCGAGCTGCTGTGTTGGTGACTGGTCCTTGCTCCTCTGGTGTGTCCATACTGTTTGGGGACAGACTACAGACATACTATCATGTAGACCATCAGAGCTGCCTAAAGATGGCAGTTGTTTCTATGAAAAGTGCTCTGGGGCTGATGGTCAGACAGATCCTGGATCAGGACTCTGGATGTTTCTATATTTCTGATCACTTTGGGGTGTGGTTGCATCCTGTGGTTGAATCCTGTGCTGCAGTACTTACATCTCAGCCTCCAAGCAGCAAGGAGTTTTCCAGCTTGAATTGGCCTCAACGCTGACACTGACAGCCAATCGGCTTCCTCGATGAACTATAAATCCTTGTATGTCTCCACCCCAAGGGACTGTAAGGACTCTTCTAGCATATCTAGTGTCACCCCTGGCAACACCTCAGTGATGGCGACACGCAGAAACACCTTCTCAGTCACTTCTGGAATCAAGGAAGAAGAAAACACCAGTTTTCATGATTACAAATGACAACAGTAGACATTTAGTCAAGTAACACTGTGACACTGTATGGAGATAAGAGGAATCTGAACTTTGAGTATATGATTACAAGAGGATAGAAGACAACAGCAGTCACACTGTCCACATTGTGTGGAGATGAGAGAAACATCTACCACCTGGATAAGAAGTGCTCCAGACATCTTGTTACCTTTATCTTCAGAAAGAGCAACAAAACAACACCTGACACAGCCTTAGTGAGGTGCTGTAAAAACACCTCACACTGTGAAGCCTTAGTGAGGTGCTGTAAACACCTCACACTGTGAAGCCTTAGTGAGGTGCTGTAAACACCTCACACTGTGAAGCCTTAGTGAGGTGCTATAAACACCTCACACTGTGAAGCCTTAGTGAGGTGCTGTAAAAACACCTCACACTGTGAAGCCTTAGTGAGGTGCTGTAAACACCTCACACTGTGAAGCCTTAGTGAGGTGCTGTAAAAACACCTCACACTGTGAAGCCTTAGTGAGGTGCTGTAAACACCTCACACTGTGAAGCCTTAGTGAGGTGCTGTAAACACACCTCACACTGTGAAGCCTTAGTGAGGTGCGGTGGGCTGAATGCTTTGTATTCTTTATAATAGTATGACCCTAAATAACACGCTATTATTGCGAAAAAAGTCCCAAATTGAAAATGTCAGCCGTTTTCTCAATCCTGTAGCTGAGACTCGCCAACGTATTCCTATAAAGTTTAGGCTGTGGCATTCACTATTTGCACGCATCACTTCCGAATATTGAGTAAGACAGGTGAACAACTTTCGGTAAGTAGCAGTTACGTGTTAGTTCTCTCACACAAAATGCATTTTTTTTAGCTTTGATATAGAGCCCCTCTTCTCTGGAACAAATTACCTGTCTCAATTAAGGAGGCTGATACTGTTTCGACATTCAAAATCAGGTTAAAAACGTTCTTGTTTAGTCAATTCTATGACTGTTAAATGTAAGTGTTTGTATGTACTTTCTATGTAAACCTGGGGTGTGTGTTTGTTTGTGTGTATCACATGTAACTTTTACATGTAACATCTAGATTTTACAAATAAAGTAAACCTGTTACTGTATATTGTTATTGTTATAGTTTCCGTTACTAGTTGGTGACAACGGGGGACGGGGCATCATTACCCTTATTATATAAATATAACTTATTTTAGAGTTCTCTCCCTGGAACAGAGTTCATGTTCCAACCGAGGGGGGCTGGCGCTGTCTTAGAGTCTAGGGCTGCATCAAATACCCTTTCTTGCTCTGCTAAATTGCTGCACTAGTCCACACTTGACCGGTGGGGATCTCATTCTAAATATGACTGTAACTGTTAGCTGCTCCTGGCATTCTCTAATCCCTGCTCTCCCCTCTCTGTCCCCCCTCCACACTCTCCTGTAGTGAGTTTTTCTGGGAGTTTTTCCTTGTCTTCCCTGACGGTTTAGGTTGGTTGAGGGGCAGTTCTATGGGTGTATGTGAAGCCCTCTGTGACATGCTTGCGTGTAAAAAGGGCTATACAAATAAATGTTGATTTGATTTGATGATACTCACGATGATTGGCTCTAATTTGAGTGATAGTTTGATTTACCAATTGAAAAATTCTGATTTAAATAAGGGTAGTTCCTAAAGCTTTGTTTACCCATGGAGTGTGTAGCATTCTAGTGAGCTATGTTTGTCTCACAAATTAAGTCTATGTGATGCATGTTCTACAAACTGGTGTTTCACACACGAAACGCTGTCGCATCGTCTAACAGGCTACTGTAATTACGCTAACGCTACAGTGACAGATACATTTTTTTTCTACTACTGGTTCCGAAAGTAAATATCAATAGCCCTAGCGAATGTTGTATAGCACGGTATATTTCACATTTGTGTTTTTTATTATACGGTTACATGGGTTAAACATTCAGTTTAGCTTTTGGTGAAGTTTCGAATGGATTTAAGACACCTGGGTCTGGCCGTGTCACATCAAATAATGAATAGATACAGGATATAGCCTAGTTAGAGCTAGTGAAGTTGTTTTTAGAATCTGACATTTTTAATGCGGGAAAACTCGGATCCTTTACAAAACTGTACATCAAGAAAGTTAGCTTTCTCCTCCCTCAAGCGCGTTTCTAAGCTGGATGTAAACAACTCAACCCGTTCCGGTGATCATTTAATCAAACAAATAAAAATGTGCTCAAAGGATGATTGTGTTGTGTTCTGCATCCAAGACATTGCCTTAAAATTACATCTTCATGAACAGAAAAAAACATTCCTCTTGTTACTTATCCGTAGAAATAACTATCAGTTCAACATCTTCTCGTGTGACTTGTTGGGGCTTTATCAACCATTTGTAAAACATTTAACACTATGTTCTCATTCGGACAAGCGTGTATCGCATATTTACTTTTATTTTGAAGAAGAAAAAAACTGCACTTAAAGTGCCTTCCGCGTACGTTCTCTCGTATGGTCCATGACGTTGACGTAGACCAATTACAACGCTCGACGCAGACCAGCCCATTGCGGAAGCTGCTCATTTTAAGCTTACGTGGGGAAGAAAGGTTGGTGTTTCCATCGCTAAATGGTCACAGCTCAAACCGGACCAATGTCCACGCGAGGATAAATCTATCACAACGCTCCGATATTCCTCCTCCCCTCCCCGCTGGGTAAAATGGAGGACTTCCGCTATTCCTGGGCTCTATAAATGGGAGGCTACGCCGCTGATCTGTGATGCTGCGCCGGCTGCGCCAATCTCTCCGGCAGCTCTTGGTTCTGATGGCACGGAGACCCCAGCTGTTTTGCGGGGCAATAGTTCTGAGCATCCTTTTGATACTAGCAATCAAGTTCACCTGCAGGTAACGCCGTCAACAACTACAACCGCTACCAAGTCGATATTATATTTGCTTGATACTGTGTGATCGTTTCATCCCCTCCTTTAGCTAGCTAAACACACGGAGACTGACGTGTCTTTACGTGAGTTGACAGAAGGATAATCTCCAGTCTGATTTAGGGGTTATTAACTGGACGTGCGTAGGTGATCGTAGTGACACGATCTGTCAGTCTTCGAGACTAATTTTACACAAATGATGAACAATTTTTTGTAAAATGATTTTTCCCTCTTTCTCCATGCCGGTTGGGGCTCGTGCGCGGGTAAAGATTGAGTTAAACGTGTCTTTTAATTTTGTTTTTAAAAGTCATTTAGCAGACGCTCTTATCCAGAGCGATTTACAGTAAGTACAGGGACATTCCCCCGAGGCAAGTAGGGTGAAGTGCCTTTCCCAAGGACACAACGTCATTTTGCCACCTGACTCCCGAGCGTCTTTTCTCTGGGCAGTGCGTCTTTGCTCTCCTTGTCTCATATGCACGCCCGCTCAGTCGTGTTGAGTGAAGTTGCCTGGCAAGTTTGTCTGTTAAGCACACTAAGCAGATGGAGATGTATTGTTTAGTCAACACCCAGTTCTCTCTCTCTCTCTCTCTCTCTCTCTCTCTCTCTCTCTCTCTCTCTCTCTCTCTCTCTCTCTCTCTCTCTCTCTCTCTCTCTCTCTCTCTCTCTTTATATCTCTCCCCCCTCCCCTTCTCTCTCTCTTTATATCCCTCTCTCTCTCTCTCTCTCTCTTTATATCTCTCCCCCCTCCCCTTCTCTCTCTCTTTATATCCCTCCCCCTCTCTCTCTTTATCTCTCTCACTCTATCACATACACACATCAAACCTTTCTCTCACTCCTTCCCTTTCTCCCCCCCCCCTCTCCCTCCCTCCTCCCCCAGCCGAGCAAGGGAGGTGGTGGCCCCCCCCCGCCCCCCCCAGAGGTTCTTCTCCCCTGCGGCCCCCGTGGTTGACCTGTACCTGGGCCAGCTGGACCAGGTGGAGCGTCTCCGCGCCCTGGCTGAGGTGTCCCTCGTCTTCTTCTACGCTCCCTGGTGTGCACACTCGACCTCCGCCAGACAGGAAGTGCAGGAGGTGGCCTGGCGTCTGTCGAGGCAGGTGCAGTTTCTGGCGGTCAACTGCTGGTGGAGCCAGGGGAAGTGTCGCAAGCAGAAGACCTTTTATCACTACCCTGTCATCCATCTGTTCTACAGGAGGTAGGGTGTGTGTGTGTGTCTACCCTGTCATCCATGTGTTCTACATGTGTGTGTGTCTACCCTGTCATCCATGTGTTCTACATGTGTGTGTGTCTACCCTGTCATCCATGTGTTCTACGTGTGTGTGTGTCTACCCTGTCATCCATGTGTTCTACGTGTGTGTGTGTCTACCCTGTCATCCATGTGTTCTACGTGTGTGTGTGTCTACCCTGTCATCCATGTGTTCTACGTGTGTGTGTATTAGGTTCGGTCCTATAGAGTACAAGGGTCCGTTGAAAGCTTCATACGTAGAGAGCTTCATCCTGCGGGTCATCACCCCCCTCACCTACCTTCCCTCACGTGCCACTCTGCTCCACTTCCTGTCCCACCACCAGGTACAGCCCAGCTCACACACACACACACACACACACACACACACACACACACACACACACACACACACACACACACACACACACACACACACAGGTACAGCCCAGCTCACACACACACACACACACACACACACACACACACACACACACAAGTACCATAAAGAACCTTCATCGCATGACCCTCCCCACCCACCCTCCCTCTCTCTCTCGCTCTCTCCCCCTCTTGCTCTCCCCCTCTCTTCCCCTAGCCTGGTGTTGTAGGTTTCTTCCAGTTCAGCTCGTCTCCTCAGCCACGTGGATACCTCATCTACCTCTCCTCCGCTCTACAGGCTCTCAAGAGGGGTAAGCTAACAGCTACATGCTATCTGCTAATGGCGCAACTTCTATAGACCTAGTGTATGGTAAGCTAACGGCTACATGCTATCTGCTAATAGCAAATCTTTTATAGATGTATGTACTGTATGTATGACGTGTATATAGATAGTATGGTAGCTTATTGCTACATTATTTCTACCATCTCATCTCCCTCCCTCCCTCCCTCCCTCCCTCCCTCCCTCCCTCCCTCCCTAGACTTCAGGGGAGCCGTGCGTTTTGGCGTGGTGACGAGTCGCCAGGTTGCGGATGCCATCTCTGTCAGCGAGGACCAGACCATCTACCTGCACCGACACCTCAACTCCTCCCTGGTCAGTGATGTCATCAGCGTGCACCTGGGAGGACTCCCCTGGGTCCCCATGGTAACCTGAGTTAATCTGTGGGTTTTATCCCCCTTCCTCTCCTCCTCCTCCTCTACTCTCTCCCTCCTTCCTCTCCTCTCCTCTCTTCCTCCTCCCCCCAGATCTTTCCACACTGGGAGCAAGGCTTCTCGTCGGAGGCCATCTGCAGCTGGGTGTTCCAGCACCGTGAGACAGTCCTCAGATGGCTGCAGCCTCCCGCCCCAAAGTCCCGCCTCCTGGAGCAGGAGCTGACCAAAGGCCCCGCCCTCCTGCTCTTCCTGCCCCACAATCCTATGCAGCACGACCCCGACCCCCTCCTGATGCAGGTCAGTAACAACAACAACAGCAATAATGACAACAACACCAGATGGTTTCTGAGTGCAGATGTTTCTTCTGTCTCCATTCGCAGGTAGCTGACGTTGCCATGCGCTACCATTCCTGCCCCTCTAGATGGGGACATTATGGTCTGTCCCGGCAGCCCCACTCCTGCTGCCACTCATTGGTCCTGCCCAGGCCCGGCCACGCCCCCAGAGTTTGTGACCTGTGCCTTGTCCAATCACAGCGCTCCAACCACGCTCGCTCCTCTCCCTGCACTCTGAGATTTGCTGCAACAAAGTCCCTCGTCGTGGCGACGGTGGAGGCTTGTAGTCATGTGCCGAGCAGCTACAGTGACTTCGGGCTCTACAGTGCCTGTTGCCGGGGGTTACGACCCCGTGTTGACCCCGGCGTGACCCTGAAGCAGGGGACTGCCCCCCCGGCCCTTCTAGAGGACTGCCCCTCATCTCAGGAAGGGGGCGGGATCACAGGCCTGCTGTGTCGGACCAACAAGACGCTGCGTTTTTACGTGCTGGACTCCGCCCTTCACTGGCCATTGGCTGTGAGGCTTGGGGCGCTAGGCAACGGCAGCGGTCATGAGACGGAGGCTGGGTTGCTAGGCGCCAGGGGCGGGCCGTCATTTGCCACCATCGTCAGCCTGAAGGAGGAAGTTCACTACGTCCTGGACCACCGAGGGTCCACCTCCCTCACACAGAGCCTGGGTGGGTCAGGGGTCAGGGGTCACACAGAGCCTGGGTGGGTCAGGGGTCACACAGAGCCTGGTTGGGTCAGGGGTCACACAGAGCCTGGGTGGGGCAGGGGTCACACAGAGCCTGGGTGGGGCAGGGGTCACACAGAGCCTGGGTGGGGCAGGGGTCAGGGGTCACACAGAGCCTGGGTGGGGCAGGGGTCACACAGAGCCTGGTTGGGTCAGGGGTCACACAGAGCCTGGTTGGGTCAGGGGTCACACAGAGCCTGCAAGTCATGAGTGTCTGACTGTGTGTGTGTGTGTGTGTCCAGAGGACTTCATCAGGAACTTCAGTGCCCCCTACAGTCCTCTCCAGAGACAGCTGGTGGGAGAGGGAGGGGCCGGGGTCAGCCCAACCCCTGGAGATCACGCCCCCCCCAGCCAGGACCGCCCCCTCATCATGGAGCTCACCACCACCACCTTCCTCCCAGCCATCATGGACCCACACAAGGTGTGTGTGTGTGTGTGTGTGTTTGAGAGAGAGAGAGAGAGAGAGAGAGAGTATATATGTATAAAGGTGCGCGTGCGTGTATAAAGGTGCGCGCGCGCGTATAAAGGTGTGTGTGTGTTCCAGGACGTGCTCCTGTTCTACTACACCCAGTGGTGCGGCTTCTGCTCCTCCATCAACCACATCATCATCCAGCTGGCTCGCCTGCTGCAGACGCACACCTCCATCACCATCGCCAGGTAGCCGCCTGGGGGGGGGGGGGGGGGGGGTTTGTATGTGGTGTGTGTGTGTGTATTTTCCTGCTATAGTAACAGGATGTGATGTCATCAGGGTGAATGTGGCGAGGAATGACCTGCCGTGGGAGTTCATGGTGGATCACATCCCCTCTGTACTGCTGCTGCCCAGACACAGGTATACACACACACACACACACACACACAGGTATATACAGTTAGGTCCATAAATATTTGGACATTGACACAATTCTCATCATTTTGGCTCTGTATACCACCACAATGGATTTGAAATGAAACAATCAAGATGTGCTTTAAGTGCAGACTTTCAGCTTTAATTTCAGGGTATTTACATACAAATCAGGTGAACGGTGTAGGAATTACAATACATTTTATATGTGGCCCCCCCCTTTTTAAGGGACCAAAAGTAATTGGACAATTGGCTGCTCAGCTGTTCCATGGCCAGGTGTATGTTATTCCCTCATGGGAGTTCGTTATTTCATTGACAAGGAGCAGATAAAAGGTCTAGAGTTCATTTCAAGTATGGTATTTGTGTTTGGAATCTGTTGCTGTCAACTCTCAATATGAAGTCCAAAGAGCTGTCACCATCAGTGAAGCAAGCCATCGTTAGGCTGAAAAATCAAAACAAACCTATCAGAGAGATAGCAACACCAAAGACCAAGCACACCAAAAGACCCGGAAGACCACGGAAAACAACTGTGGTGGATGACAGAAGAATTGTCATCCAGGGGTTTTTCTTCACCAGGGAAAGCCCTGGTGAAGAAAAACCCCTTCACAACAGTTGGCCAGATCAAGAACACTCTCCAGGAGGTAGGCGTATCTGTGTCAAAGTCAAAAATTAAGAGAAGACTTCACCAGAGTAAATACAGAGGGTTCACCACAAGATGTAAACCATTGGTGAGTCTCAAAAACAGGAAGACCAGATTAGAGTTTGCCAAAAAACATCTAAAAGAGCCTATACAGTTCTGGAACAACATCCTATGGACAGATGAGACCAAGATCAACTTGTACCAGAATGATGGGAAGAGAAGAGTATGGAGAAGGGAAGGAACTGCTCATGATCCAAAGCATACCACCTCATCAGTGAAGCATGGTGGAGGTAGCGTTATGGCGTGGGCATGTATGGCTGCCAATGGAACTGGTTCCCTTGTATTTATCGATGATGTGACTGCTGACAAAAGCAGTAGGATGAATTCTGAAGTGTTTCTGGCAATATTATCTGCTCAGATTCAGCCAAATGCTTCAGAACTCATAGGACGGCGCTTCACAGTGCAGATGGACAATGACCCGAAGCATACTGCGAAAGCAACCAAAGAGTTTTTTAAGGCAAAGAAGTGGAATGTTCTGCAATGGCCAAGTCAATCACCTGACCTAAATCCAATTGAGCATGCATTTCACTTGCTAAAGACAAAACTGAAGGGAAAATGCCCCAAGAACAAGCAGGAACTGAAGACAGTTGCAGTAGAGGCCTGGCAGAGCATCACCAGGGACGAAACCCAGCGTCTGGTGATGTCTATGGGTTCCAGACTTCAGGCTGTCATTGACTGCAAAGGATTTGCAACCAAGTATTAAAAGTGACAATTAGATTTATGATTATGTTAGTTTGTCCAATTATTTTTGGTCCCTTAAAAAGGGGGGGGCCACATATAAAATGTGTTGTAATTCCTACACCGTTCACCTGATTTGGATGTAAATACCCTGAAATTAAAGCTGAAAGTCTGCACTTAAAGCACATCTTGATTGTTTCATTTCAAATCCATTGTGGTGGTATACAGAGCCAAAATGATGAAAATTGTGTCAATGTCCAAATATTTATGGACCTAACTGTACATACACACACACACACAGGTATACACACACACACACACACACACACACACACACACACGCACACACACACAGGTATACATACACACACACACATACACACACACACACACACACAGGTATACATACACACACACACATACACACACACACACACACACACACAGGTATACATACACACACACACACATACACACACACACACACACACACAGGTTTACACACACACAAGTACACAAACACACACACCCAAAGGGCCTTCCTAACGAGCACACCTCCTGTTGCCTTACCCCCTCTGCCGTCTCCTAGGAAACACCTGAGTGTCAAGTTCCCAGAGGACACGCCCCTCACCCTCCCCACCCTGCTCCGCTTCATCCTGAAGCACACCGGCCCCGCCCCCTCCCCTCGCCAGCCAATCAGAGCTCCCGGCTCCCTCCGCAGCGAGATCCAGGAGCTGCATCGCGCCCGGCAGCGTCTGGCCAATCAGCTGGCTGCGTTGTGGCACGAGAACCAGAGACTGGCACTCCACAGTGCCGCTCTGGAGGAGGAGGAGGAGGAGGAGGGGGGGGAGGAGAGGGAGGAGGGGGAAAGGGAAAGGAGAGTGGTAGAGGAGGAGGAGGGAGAGATTGAGGGGGAGAGGGGAGGGAGAGAGGTGGAGGAAGAGGTTGAAGGAGGGAGAGAGGGGGAATAGGGAGAGGGGGGGGGAAGGGGAGAGAGAGATTTAGAGGGAGGGAGTAGGGGGAGATGAAGGGAGAGCGGGAGGAGCCAGTAGTGGTCTAAGGTCTGGTAACCCTGGTAACTCTAACTCAGTAGCAGAACTCTTCTGAATTTCCACTCAGTGCCAACTCACCAATCAAAGGGCTCAGAGCAGCCCAGGGGCTGCACTAGGAGAGAGCAGGCCTACCTCTGAGACCACCAGAACTGTGATGTCATCCGCCTTGTGATGTCATCTCCAGCCGCCACTCTGTTATCCAATGAGACTCTGCCGTGGAGGAGAGAGACACTTGTGTTTAGAACACATCCTACAGTCCACTTTCCTATCAAAGGGATAATAATGTTCTTCCCAATGAAGTCATTTCTTTTGTTGTTGGTAAATTAAATCTATTTTTCCAGGATCTTAATCATGTCATGTAGGAACGCCGTAACTCTTCAGGACTGCTGCTGTTTACATGTGAGATATTGTACAGATTTCTACCGATTAAAACCAGCTTTGATTGATTTACCTGAGTGTCCAGTTCACCTGCTGTCCTGCACTACCTACTGCATCCTGCACTGATAGCTGTGGGAAGGGCTGGACTGGGACAAAAAAATGGCCCTGGCATTTTTTCTCAGACCGGCCCACCACAATCGGTCGGACACCACCCACCAGTACACCATCCTTGCAGTCCCTGTAAATATCTGAGCCACTGCATCTGACACAAGAAACAGAGTGGGAGGGGTGGAGACTGTTAAGAGATGTGATTGGGCCAGCCCAGTGTCAGTATGGAAAATGAACCAATGGGTCGCTGTCCCTGCTTTATGGGCCTGTCATAGTTTTATATATATATTAAATATCATATCGGCCCCAGGTGCGTCGGCCGGTATGCCAGATGTCCAGGCCTGCTGTGCGTGAGAATAGCCAGGGAAGCATGTTGGCCTGTATACTGACAACAGTTCTGCAGTAGGACATCCTGGTAATGTAAGGTATGGCTGTTGGTATAGTATATACTATGACAGAATGAGTATTGCAACTCATCGACTGTTTTTTGTGTCTGCTGCTTTTTGTGTCTGCTGCTGTCAAAATGTTGTGCCAAAGATGAACACCAGAGGGTACTCTCCGACTCTCTGCCTCTCCCCTTTTCCCTCTCTCTCTCCCTCTCTCCCTCCCTCCCTCCCTCCCTCCCTCTCTCTGTCCCTATCTCCCTCCCTCTCTCCCCCTTTCCCTCTCTCCCCCTCTCTGCCTCTCCCCCTTCCCCTCTCTCTCTCTCCCTCTCACCCTCCCTCCCTCCCCCTTTCCCTCTCTCTGTCCCTGTCTTACTCTCCCTCCTTCTCCCCAACCCCCCTCTCTCCCTTCCTCTCCTTCTGGCAGATCTAGTTGGGCAGGTTTGGATCAGTGTAGGACTGTAGCTCAGTGCAGCTGGAACGATACACAATACATCACACTTTATTCAAACACTATGAGAGGCCGTCTATATGAGAGGCCGTCTAGGACAACATTTCTGAAAAACTTGCTCCTCCACATGCACTCATCACTTGTGCTACCCCATGAAATTCTTAAGCACTGTTATACTGATCATGCCAATACATCTAGAATTAACACATTAAAATTAGTAATTTTCATTAGTAATTTATTAATTTAGAAGAGAGTGAGGTGGGGGAGAGAGAGAGAAGGGGGGAGAGAGAGAAGGGAGGGGAGAGAGAGAGAAGAGGGGAGAGAGAAGAAGGGAGGGGAGAGAGCGAGAAAGGAGGGGAGAGAGCGAGAGAGGTGGTGGGAGAGAAAGAGAGAGAAGGTGGGAGAGAGAAAAAGACAAGGGGGGAGAGAAGACAACCTTCCGGTTTTTCCGGAAGTCGCTGTAAAAGGAAGGCAGAGCATACTTTTAACCGACGCGAATACCTCAGCCCGTTTACTGCTTTAGATTTGAAAATAAAAAACAAGAGGGGCAACTTTGCTTCTGTAACAATATAGGGAGGAAATATTGGCTAGTTAAAGTTGGAAAGATATTCACAGATTCAAACTCGAAGCAATAATTAATTACAAGAACGTTGTTAAAACACAAACGCCACCTCTTTCCAACCGTAGTGATATAGACATCGAGCTACAACCTCGTTTTCATGAAAACGAGCCTTTCTCCGAGCTGAACAAATTACAATGCTTTCTACGCGCAGCCGGTAAAGTCAGCAAAGTGCAAAGCCAAACAGCGATAGGCCTACAACAAAAATATTAAATAATGTCACTGTTACACTTGCACAATGTCACCAAATGCACTTGACACATCAATGGCCTCCTGCTGGCTAAAGACTACGGCAAAAAAATACAAATGTTGCCACGTTATGTTATGCTGCAACGGCTGTTGGAATTACAAGTTGCCTGCATATAGCTTATGGAAACTGCGCATGTTTTGAAGTCACAGCACGCATGATTAAACTATTTAGCCTATACCTAAATAAACAACCACATACATTAAAGATTTCTGCATTGTGTGATGGGTAGAGCAACAGTACGTAGATGCCTGATTTACACCTGGGACACACTGCTGCGAATCCAGACGCGCACCGGTCACCAAGCCTTTCACCTCCTCTGAGCTTTCCTTTTTCACATTTAAAGCTGACATGGTAACATGGCATAGGCTATATTTAGGCAACTTGTAATTCCAACAGCCGTTGCAGCGTAACATAAATTGGCAACATATGTCTTTTTTTTGCCGTAGTCTTTATACAATAGGCTACGTGCTGTGGGTCATACAACTCCATGTAGGCCTAGGCTACTTCTCAACTTCGATGATTAACTTTGTGTCGTCAATCTTCCCAAATTTCTCCGTTGGTTTATGATGTAGCCTATGGGTTTCAGTATAGCCAGCAAGGAGGCCATTTATGTGTCAAGTGAATTTGGTGACATTGTGCAAGTGTAACAGTGACGTTATTTAATATTTTTGTTGTATCGCTGTTCGGCTTTGCACTTTGCTGACTTTACCGGCTGCGCGTAGAAAGCATTGTAATTTGTTCAGCTCGGAGGAAGGCTCGTTTTCATGAAAACGAGGTTGTAGCTCGATGTCTATATCACTACGGTTGGAAAGAGGTGGCGTTTGTGTTTTAACAACGTTCTTGTAATTAATTATTGCTTCGAGTTTGAATCTGTGAATATCTTTCCAACTTTATAGCCAATATTTCCTCCCCATATCGTTACAGAAGCAAAGTTGCCCCTCTTGTTTTTTCTTTTCCAATCTAAAGCAGCAAACGGGCTGAGGTATTCGCCTCGGTTAAAAGTATGCTCTGCCTTCCTTTTACAGCGACTTCCGGAAAAACCGGAAGGTTGTCTTCTCTCCCCCCTTGTCTTTTTCTCTCTCCCACCTTCTCTCTCTTTCTCTCCCACCACCTCTCTCGCTCTCTCCCCTCCCTTCTCTCTATCTCCCCTCTTCTCTCTCTCTCCCCTCCCTTCTCTCTCTCTCCCCCACCTCACTCAAATTAATAAATTACTAATGAAAATTACAAATTTTAATGTGTTAATTCTAGATGTATTGGCATGATCAGTATAACAATGCTTAAGAATAACTTATGAGTGCATGTGTATGAGTGTTTCATGGGGTAGCACAAGTGATGAGTGCATGTGGAGGAGCAAGTTTTTCAGGAATTTTGTCCTAGACGGCCTTTCATACAACACCACTTCTCAGCGAGCTGGGGTGGTGCAACCCTCCCCTCTCTTCCTCTCCTCCTCTCTCCTCCCCTCTCCTCCCCTCCTCCTGGCCCGTATGGAGGTGAAGGGGTTAAATACATGCTCATTGTTCTCATTATTATGGTCTGTCCTGTGTAGGACGGTAGGGATTCAAATGACTGTAAACAATTGCTGAAAGGTGTCACCCAGTTCAAACATGAATCAGAATGTCATTGTATTCAAAGGGCATGCAGATCCCTTACACACACACATACATACACACACACACACACACACACATACATACATATACATACACGCATACATACACACACACACACACATACATACACACACACACACACATACATACGTACACACACACACACACACACATACATATACATACACGCATACAAAAAATCTGGCAACTCCAGTGGAAATTGTACCGCCTTGATCTTTTACAACAACCAACCAACATCTTCAGCTGAACCACGCCCACACCTGACACACCTGCTCCCTGAGCAGCCAGCAGCCAGCAGCCAGCTCTCAGGTGTCATTTTGTTATTCACAACGAGACGCAACACTAACGCTGTCCTGAGTCCTGACCCACACCACTGCAGGTGAGTTGGATCTGGCGAGTCAGTGACTCGATCAGATGTATCAGATGTAGTGATTTGATCGGACGTGTAGTAATTTGATCGGACGTATAGTGATTTGATTGGATGTGTAGTGATTTGGTCTGATGTGTAATGAGAGGGCTCAGGTGACAGGTTCAGGTGGCAGGTGTGTTGAGGTCTGAGGTACAGGTGTGTTGAGGTCTGAGGTACAGGTGTGTTGAGGTCTGAGGTACAGGTGTGTTGAGGTCTGAGGTACAGGTGTGTTGAGGTCTGAGGTACAGGTGTGTTGAGGTCTGAGGTACAGGTGTGTTGAGGTCTGAGGTACAGGTGTGTTGAGGTCTGAGGTACAGGTGTGTTGAGGTCTGAGGTACAGGTGTGTTGAGGTCTGAGGTACAGGTGTGTTGAGGTCTGAGGTACAGGGGCCGGTTGCACAAAGCACCTTAAGTTTTTTCCTTAAGTATGACACTTAAGGGTAAATTTCTCCTTAGCTGAGGGATTTACTTAAGGGGGTTGCACAGAATCCCTTAAATGGTTTCCTTAGCTAAGGTGAAACGTTAAGGGATTTACTACATTAAACGTGATTTCACAGCAGTAAAATTCGACCGTTTCCACGGTGACCGCGTCTGTTCAGTTTTATCGTTAGTAGGCCTACATCACCTTACAAGAGCTACAGTAGAGCTAAAAATGGAAGAAAAAAAGGCAAGAAAACCGAATTGGTCAGAGGAGGAAAAGATTGTCCTTCTACAGGAATATAGCAAAAGAAAACACATACTGAAAAGTAAATTCGATCCGCACATAACAGCCCACAAAAAACTACGAATGTGGGAGGAAATAGCAACCAACATAAACTCACGAAGTTTGATCAAATGGTCAATTTCAGAAATTCAAAAAATATATGATAACTTAACTGTAATGTCCAAAAAAGAGATCACGCATTTCAGGAGGGAGTCCAACAAAACTGGTGAGATCAACTTTACTTGTAGGTGTAGCTTACTGTAGTTGCTACACAGTAACGTTTTGTAACATTTACTGTTACAGTAGCTAGTCGAGGTAGACTAGCCGACCCGTAAATAGCCTTCCATTGGGTTTTCGCAGTCGTGGAACATTCTTCTTGGGATAGGCCTACGTTCATTTATATCCATAAACTCGGCCATGTTGCGGATTAAAAATGAACTAGAGGTACCTTAAGTTTTCTTCCTTAGTTTGGTTGCTAAGGTCTTTCGTGCAACGCTTTAACGAACTTTAAGGGATTCCTTAAGTATAAGACGAAGTTAAGGAGAAAACCTTAAATACTTAAGGGAACATTTAAGGAAACCTTAAGGAAAATACTTAAGGGTGCTTTGTGCAACCGATTACATTTTAAGGAAACCTTAACTCTGACTTTAAGGAAAATCTTAACTTAAGGTGCTTTGTGCAACCGGCCCCAGGTGTGTTGAGGTCTGAGGTACAGGTGTGTTGAGGTCTGAGGTACAGGTGTGTTGAGGTCTGAGGTACAGGTGTGTTGAGGTCTGAGGTACAGGTGTGTTGAGGTCTGAGGTACAGGTGTGTTGAGGTCTGAGGTACAGGTGTGTTGAGGTTTGAGGTACAGGTGTGTTGAGGTCTGAGGTACAGGTGTGTTGAGGTCTGAGGTACAGGTGTGTTGAGGTCTGAGGTACAGGTGTGTTGAGGTCTGAGGTACAGGTGTGTTGAGGTACAGGACTACTCAGGTAAACAACACTGTGGTGTTAATTATTTCCTCTACAACTAGTACTGCTACAAATAATAATAATGATCAGTAACCATAGTGATATCCGATAATGATGAAGTTGATAATTATGACGGTAATCCTGAATGAGACAGGCTACATTCTAATCTGTGATGGAGCAGCATATCTCCTGTTCTGTGAGGGAACCGGTCGCCG
>NC_085039.1:12877675-12899783 GCF_963692335.1 Osmerus eperlanus
CTGGCCCAGAACTACAGGTCCCAGAATGCCTCAGAGGCCCCCCCCGCAGCAGGCTTTGACGTGACGAGCGTGGAGGCCTGGTACCAGAGCGTGGTGATGCCGGTGCTGCACCGGGTCCTGCCCTCCATGGGGGCGGAGCTTCCCGGCAGCATCAAGGAAGTGTTCCACCGGGTGTTGTGAGTCAGCCAGCTACTGGGACATTCTGCTGCTGTTTGTGTAACTGGTGTGTGCGTGTGTAACTGGTGTGTGTGTGCGTAACTGGGGTGTGTGTGTGTGTAACTGGTGTGTGTGTGTGTGTGTGTAACTGGTGTGTGTGTGTCTAGCCACCTCAACTCAGGAGCCATGATGGACAACACCTCGGCTCTTCAGGATGCCTGTAGCATCACCATCGAAGAGAGGTCTTGTGGGGTGAGTGTGTGTGGGTGTGGGTGGTGTGCGAGTGTGTGGTGTGAGGGTGGGTGGTGTGGACTCTTATTCACACACCAAATAAATCTTCAGCTAGTGCTGAAATTAAATGGGGTCATATTTCTCTTCCCCTGTCCACTCTCTCCATGTGACCCTGCAGTTGACCAACGCAGTGGAGAGCGTGGCCAGTGTCCTTCACTGCGCGGCTCGGACCAACCTGACCCTGACCCAGGACACCGTCATGAGACTGCTCATAGAGCTCACCGGCCGCCTCAACTCATTGGTCATCGAGTTCTCTACCACGGTGAGCAGCGGGCCAATCAAATCACAGTCTGAGACAGGGTGACGAGGTAGAAGAGAGACACACACACACACACTCTAACCTGGTGCTCTCCCCTCCAGAACTTCAGTGAGGTGGTGTCCCAGTACCAGGACATGTTCTCCCAGGTGGACTCCCAGACGCTGAGCCCAGAGGAGCTGGGAGACCCGGCCTTCATCCAGCTCTGGTTCCAGATCAAGCTGCTGCCTCTGCTGCCCGACCCACCCGCCTCTCTGCTCTCCTGCCTTGCCTCCAAGAACTTCACCTGCTCTGTCTACCACGCACTGTGAGGACACACACACAGACACAAACACATGGACACACACCCACACACTGTGTTTATTGATTGAGCTGATGTGTGTGTGTGTTTCCAGTGTGACTGAACTGAGCAGCTACATGAGCACGGTCATGCGTGAAGACATGCCTGCCTTCCAGACACACGGACTCTCCATCTATACACACTTCCTGTTTCCCTTCCTGCTGCATCACAACCACTCAGGTACACACACTCCTTGTTGTAGTGGGCTAGAATTGGCTGATACCAAATACACCAAGTAGGGGATTGGTTCTGACAAGAACCAGGGTGAGATCTGATTGGCTGGTCCAGTGACATGCTCTGACGGCCCTCCCTAGATCCCCAATGCGTGTCGTCAACCAACGGCAGCGTGGGTTGGTTGACGCAGAACCTCGGCCTCTTCTCCACCATGGCCTCCCTTCAGGATGTGTACCTGCTCAACCCTGGGTTCTCTGCTGTGAGTATGGGGTTAGTATGGGGTTAGTATGGGGTTAGTATGGGGTTAGTATGGGGTTAGTATGGGGTTAGTATGGGGTTAGTATGGGGTTAGGGTTAGTGGGGTGTGGCAGAGCAGGTTCAGAAGCCCTCCCAGGGGCTTGGCTAAATGTTGCCACTAGACCAAGATGATGTAGGGGAAAGGAGCCAAACTCAGGTTGAGCATCCAGAGTCTGGGTATATACAGCTGACATATCCACCACTGATAAACAGATGTTCACAGTTAGCAAAAATGGGTTCAAAGTGACCTATAAAGTGGAATTTGAACCTGCGACCTTAAGGTCTACAGTCAAACACTCTCAACCTCTGAGTTCTTAACACCCATCCCTGCTGCTGCCCAGTGATCCCCACTGTCTGGCCTGTGTGTCTTCTTCTGTGGTGTGGACTCGCTGTGTTTGTGTTCTGAAGTGTGTTTTCTTCTGTGGTGTGCAGCTGGAGGTCCTGGAGGTCCTGTCTCCACACCAGACTGCAGAGCTGCTGCTGCTTCCTCTTCCTGTTCCTCCAGAGAAAGATGACGTCATCAACAGAGTGTTTGACTTCCTGACTGAGTCCCCAGAAGAGAGGAAGCTTCCAGAAGTCCTGCTACACCTCGTCAACATGTCTCACCAGGTAAGGACTCCCTCACTGCAAACCATAGTTTCCATGCTTGACTGGACATTCAAAACATTCCATCAGTAACAGAACGTTTCAACAATAAGTATTCGTAACTTTTTTGTTACGTTCGTAACAATCTGATTCTTTTGTGTGGTTCCTCAGATATCAGTTCCCTGCGCTTCATACCTTCTCATGTAAGGATCAAAGTAAATACTGCAGCAGAGGGGATTCATGTTGTGGTAAACTCACTGTAACTGGGTTTTTTTGTTTGTTTGCTGTTTGTCTGTCTGTCGATCTGTCAGTTTTGAGCGTCTGTACAGGGCCTTAAAGTCTGTTCCTTTCATGATGGAACCAGTCATCTGGGCCACCATAGACAACCTCATGCAGACTGCCCCAGGGGGTCAGTCTCACACACACACACACACACACACACACATACACACACATTCTTTTCTTCTATGTACAGATAGAATATGAAACCCTATCTTTACTGTGTTTTTCAACAGGATGTCAACTACCTGAAGACCCTGAGGTAAGATGAGCCACAATCACCTTCTGACACAGTAGCTGTTCCTGAAACAGTCAATCATGTCAAAGTTTTGTAAAACTAAATCAAGGTCCTCTTGTTTCCTCAGTGTCCATCTACTCCATACAGCGGTAAGACTTCTATTTCTCTACTCTCAGTTCTAAAACATCTGGATGAGACATGTACATACGAACAAACAGAAGTGAGTTACAGCATCTCACCCCTGCTTCTTACAGAGACCACAGTCTGTGCTGGAGTGAACAGGTATGGATTCCTCATCTCCGTCTCCTGGATAGCTGTTAAGCTAATGTATGCTAAATTTAGCTAAGCTAAGCTAAATTTAGCTAAACTAAAATAAGCTAAAATAAGCTGACATGATTTCAGCAAAACTAAGCTAACATGAGATAATCTGAGAAAAGGTCAAATAAGATTGTTATTTTTGCCTGCATTTAACTTAACTTTCAACTGCTGATGATCCCAATGAACTGCATCCACAGACCTTTGCTCAATCTCTGTATTTTTCCACAGCTCCACGCTGACACAACACATTGGAAACATGATGGAAGTTCCCTGCCATTTCAGTTTGGAGCAATATGCTTGTGCCCAGGTGATGGCTTCATTCAGGTTTAGCATCATGCTAATATCTTAGCATCATACAAATATCTTAGCATCATATGAATAGCTTAGCATCATGCTAATATCTTATTATCATGCTTATAGCTTAACATCAGTTGACATTGATCTAAACTGAATTGTGTGTTCCCTCTTATTCCTAAAAAAGCTGGAGGGCATCACAGCCAATCAGCTGGTGTCTCTGCTGAGGTGTAAACTGCCCGGCAACGGCAGCTATTCTAAGGAGACCTGGAAGCTGCTTCTGACCAAGCTGTCCAACGTCCTGGACCAGGCCCTGGACCTCCTCTCCAGCACGGTAAACACCACATATATCTCTGATACAGACCAGATATATCTCTGATCCAGGCTACATATATCTCTGATACAGGCTACATATATCTCTGATACAGGCCACATATATCTCTGATACAGGCCAGATATATCTCTGATCCAGGCCACATATATCTCTGATACAGACCACAATTTCCTCAAATTATTTGCCAAATATTTTTTGTTCAAGACTGTCTCTTCTCCTCTCCTTGTGCTCTCTTCTGCCTCCTAGAACACGAGCCTGATTGGTCCGTCAGTATCGAAGGCGCTGGACGTGATTGGAGAGATGAGAGTGTCCCTGCTGAGCGAGGATCAGCTGAGAGACAGTGATGTCATCATGAGGTGGTTCTCTGGGCGTCTGAGGCTCTTCCTGCCGTCAGCATCAGGAGGGTTCCTGCACTGCCTCTCCAGCAGGAACCTCAGCTGCTCCTCCTACCAGCACATGTAGGTCTCTAGTGGGAACACAGTAGTTACCAGCACATGTAGGTCTCTAGTGGGAACACAGTAGTTACCAGCACATGTAGGTCTCTAGTGGGAACACAGTAGTTACCAGCACATGTAGGTCTCTAGTGGGAACACAGTAGTTACCAGCACATGTAGGTCTCTAGTGGGAACACAGTAGTTACCAGCACATGTAGGTCTCTAGTGGGAACACAGTAGTTACCAGCACATGTAGGTCTCTAGTGGGAACACAGTAGTTACCAGCACATGTAGGTCTCTAGTGGGAACACAGTAGTTACCAGCACATGTAGGTCTCTAGTGGGAACACAGTAGTTACCAGCACATGTAGGTCTCTAGTGGGAACACAGTAGTTACCAGCACATGTAGGTCTCTAGTGGGAACACAGTAGTTACCAGCACATGTAGGTCTCTAGTGGGAACACAGTAGTTACCAGCACATGTAGGTCTCCAGTAGGAACACATTTGTTGTTAGGAAATGGGGATTGTTGTTCAGATGTTGTTTATGTTCTTCCAGTCTGATGGAGCTGAGCCGTCAATCCCAGCTCATGGACCAAAGCAGACGAGAGCTGGTGGTCAGATACTTGATCCAGCCCCTCCTGACCAGGAACTCCTCAGGTAAGCAGCTGGTGCAGGAAACCTGGGTTCTGTCCCCACACGACTGAAGTGGACTACCGACATGTTAACTGTACTGACCTGTGTCTCTTGACATCTCCCTCCTGATATCTCCCCTGCAGAGCCTGGATGTGTGTCCAGCTCCAACAGCAGTACAGACTGGCTGAGGAGCAACTGGGGGGCCTTCTCCGTGCTGGCGACCCTCAGGGACCTGCTGGCCACCAACCCTCTCTTCTCCCCGGTACATCTCCTCCAAGACTCCTCCACCACCCCTGCTTAGACCCACCAGGCAAGGTGTGGACACGCTGTGTTGGTTTGTGTTCTGACGTGTGTCTTCTTCTGTGCTGTGCAGCTGGAGACCCTGGAGGTCCTGTCTCCACACCAGACTGCAGAGCTGCTGCTGCTTCCTCTTCCTGTTCCTCCAGAGAAAGATGATGTCATCAACAGAGTGTTTGACTTCCTGACTGAGTCCCCAGAAGAGAGGAAGCTTCCAGAAGTCCTGCTACACCTCGTCAAGATTGCCCAGGAGGTAACTCTACTTTCATCTTACTCACTCCTCCACTTTTCGGTGAACTGTAATGATAATTTTAATCCCTGATAAGGTACTGTCAAGAAATGTTATTAAATAAGGTAGATACATAGCATGATTGCCGTTGAGGTGATGATGTTCCTGTGTGCTCCTTGTCCTCAGACTCCAGTCAGCTGCCCCGTGTACCAGACAATGTAAGTCTCGCCACAGGGAGGAGAATGAGGGTATTTTGGCCTAGTGATTACTAGTGAGCCAGGTGTGGCAGAGGTGGCAAAGAACCACCGTCTTGTGATGAGTCATTCTTGTTTTATGACCCTATGGACTTCCCATCTAGTGGTAGTCCTCTTGGTGTAACTGGAGATTTTGTTTTGTGGTTTGAACAGTTTCAAGAGGCTGTACGACTCCATGACCCGCCTCACCAACCAGATGCAGCCAATGATCTGGTCTGCAATCTATGACCTCACAGAATCTACTCCAATAGGTGAGTCAGGAGAGAATTATGTTGCTGTTTTGTTCAAGCAGGTTCCAATCATGGATGACTGTTCTACAGCATACAAATTAATATTTTAAACTAGAGAGGGTACAATTTCTGGGGGAATTGTGATGTGTCCTTGCAGACGCTCCAGCTGGAGCAGGTTGTTTACCTATATCACCTCCAAACCAGTAAAGTTAATCCCAAATGTCCATACTTTGTGCAAAAACTGTGGGACCATTTAGGTTGTTTATGATAGTAAATTAATAATATATATGTGAGATAACAATAGTATGCCTTGCTGATAGCAAGCACAAATTAGTTTAAAATGTTTAATAAATCCAATGAAATATCAACAAAACTTAACTTATTTTCAAATGTATTTGACCTCTAGGCTGTGTTCTGGTACCGGTTAACCCCCAGTGTCCAGTATCTTCTCACAACGGTAAGTTACTTCAGTTAGACCTTCACTGTAGTAAACATCAATACCAGGACCTTCACTGTAGTAAACATCAATACCAGGACCTTCACTGTAGTAAACATCAATACCAGTTAGACCTTCACTGTAGTAAACATCAATAGTTAGACCTTCACTGTAGTAAACATCAATACCAGGACCTTCACTGTAGTAAACATCAATACCAGGGCCTTCACTGTAGTAAACATCAATGCCAGACTCAAAGAATCATGCCCTTCTATTAAGTAGTCCAAACCAACCACATTCTAACTCTAACTCTGCATTCCTTTGGTGTGTTCTAGCAACCAGAGTCTGTGCTGGGGTGGACAGGTGAGATCCTGTTCAGACCAGTTGGCCAATCACAGAACAATCAACCTTGTTCAGTTTACCAGTCTACACCACTTGTCATATAATCTCAGTGTTATACCAGGTCATTTAGTTTAGTTGTAGGATTATAAGTTCAATACAATAAGTTGTATTATGGCTTGTGAATCACAAGACCTAATGTTAAAAAAGGTCTTGGTTGTGGGTTTGACAATTGATTGCTCCTGTCTGTCCTGTGTTGTAGCTCCGCCCTCCAGCAGCGCCTAGATATGGGGAACCAATCATCTGTTCTCTGTGATTTCACCATCACACAGTATGCCTGTGCTCGGGTAGGAGGAGCCTAAACTGCACCAGCCAATAAATGCTCTCCTGATCAGAGATTGGAATCTACTTAAGTAGATTTTTTTAGTATCATTACTTTACTTTACTATTTATTTCTCTGACAACTTTTTACTTTCACTCCTTACATTTTTTACTCAAATATCTGTACTTTTTACTTAAATGTTCAAGCCAGGCTTGTTACTTTAGTTTTAATCTGTATTTGGGAGCATGATCTCTCTCTCTCCTCTCCTTTCACTGTGAAAAAAAGGTTTTTCTAAAAAAAGTTTAAAAAGGTTGTAAAAAGATTTTCTAAAAAAATGTTTTGAAAAATGATTTTCAAAAATAAAGTTTTGAAAAAAGATTTCAAAAAAAAGGTTTTGAAAAAAGATTTCAAAAAAAAGGTTTTGAAAAAAGATTTCAAAAAAAAGGTTTTGAAAAAAGATTTCAAAAAAAAGGTTTTGAAAAAAGAGTTTCTAAAAAAAGTACAACTAAAAAAGTTCACAAAAACTTGAAACGTTTTGTGTCGTGTTGTATATGTATGTACATTATCTATCAACATAGTGACGGCACACAGGTAGGACCAGGTAAACAAGGTGTTAGCAGTGATGGTCAGGATGAATGATGTGATGAGTGGTTTCCTCCCCGCAGCTAAAGGAGCTGACAGCAGAGCAGCTGGCCAGACTGCTGAGGTGTTCGCTGGCTGGAAACTCCTCGTACCCTCGGGAGACCTGGAAACTGTTCCTCATCAGAGCCTCCGCTGGACTGGACCAGGCCCTGGACCTCCTCTCCAGCACGGTACAGACCGGATATATCTCTGATACAGGCCACATATATCTCTGATACAGGCCACATATATCTCTGATACAGACCACATATATCTCTGATACAGGCCACATATATCTCTGATACAGGCCACATACATATATCTCTGATACAGACCACATATATCTCTGATACAGGCCACATATATCTCTGATACAGGGCACATATATCTCTGATACAGACCACATATATCTCTGATACAGACCACGTATATCTCTGATACAGACCACGTATATCTCTGATACAGGCCACATATATCTCTGATAACAGGCCACATATATCTCTGATACAGGCCACATACATATATCTCTGATACAGGCCACATATATCTCTGATACAGACCACATATATCTCTGATACAGACCACAATTTCCTCAAATTATTTGCCAAATATTTTTTGTTCAAGACTGTCTCTTCTCCTCTCCTTGTGCTCTCTTCTGTCTCCTAGAACACGAGCCTGATTGGTCCGTCAGTATCGAAGGCGCTGGACGTGATTGGAGAGATGAGAGTGTCCCTGCTGAGCGAGGATCAGCTGAGAGACAGTGATGTCATCATGAGGTGGTTCTCTGGGCGTCTGAGGCTCTTCCTGCCGTCAGCATCAGGAGGGTTCCTGCACTGCCTCTCCAGCAGGAACCTCAGCTGCTCCTCCTACCAGCACATGTAGGTCTCTAGTGGGAACACAGTAGTTACCAGCACATGTAGGTCTCTAGTGGGAACACAGTAGTTACCAGCACATGTAGGTCTCTAGTGGGAACACAGTAGTTACCAGCACATGTAGGTCTCTAGTGGGAACACAGTAGTTACCAGCACATGTAGGTCTCTAGTAGGAACACAGTAGTTACCAGCACATGTAGGTCTCTAGTGGGAACACAGTAGTTACCAGCACATGTAGGTCTCTAGTGGGAACACAGTAGTTACCAGCACATGTAGGTCTCTAGTAGGAACACAGTAGTTACCAGCACATGTAGGTCTCTAGTGGGAACACAGTAGTTACCAGCACATGTAGGTCTCTAGTGGGAACACAGTAGTTACCAGCACATGTAGGTCTCTAGTGGGAACACAGTAGTTACCAGCACATGTAGGTCTCTAGTAGGAACACAGTAGTTACCAGCACATGTAGGTCTCTAGTGGGAACACAGTAGTTACCAGCACATGTAGGTCTCTAGTGGGAACACAGTAGTTACCAGCACATGTAGGTCTCTAGTGGGAACACAGTAGTTACCAGCACATGTAGGTCTCTTGTGGGAACACAGTAGTTACCAGCACATGTAGGTCTCCAGTAGGAACACAGTAGTTACCAGCACTTGTAGGTCTCTAGTGGGAACACAGTAGTTACCAGCACATGTAGGTCTCCAGTAGGAACACGTTTGTTGTTGTCAGGAAATGGGGATTGTTGTTCAGATGTTGTTTATGTTCTTCCAGTCTGATGGAGCTGAGCCGTCAATCCCAGCTCATGGACCAAAGCAGACGAGAGCTGGTGGTCAGATACTTCATCCAGCCCTTCCTGACCAGGAACTCCTCAGGTAAGGAGCTGGTGCAGGAAACCTGGGTTCTGTCCCCACACGACTGAAGTGGACTACCGACATGTTAACTCTACTGACCTGTGTCTCTTGACATCTCCCTCCTGATATCTCCCCTGCAGAGCCTGGATGTGTGTCCAGCTCCAACAGCAGTACAGACTGGCTGAGGAGCAACTGGGGGGCCTTCTCCGTGCTGGCGACCCTCAGGGACCTGCTGGCCACCAACCCTCTCTTCTCCCCGGTACATCTCCTCCAAGACTCCTCCACCACCCCTGCTTAGACCCACCAGGCAAGGTGTGGACACGCTGTGTTGGTTTGTGTTCTGACGTGTGTCTTCTTCTGTTCTGTGCAGCTGGAGACCCTGGAGGTCCTGTCTCCACACCAGACTGCAGAGCTGCTGCTGCTTCCTCTTCCTGTTCCTCCAGAGAAAGATGATGTCATCAACAGAGTGTTTGACTTCCTGACTGAGTCCCCAGAAGAGAGGAAGCTTCCAGAAGTCCTGCTACACCTCGTCAACATGTCTCAGGAGGTACTAGCGATCATTCTGTGCTCTACCACTCTGCTGCATCCAGATTTGATTGTTTTGGGGGTCAGTGGAAGGGGTAGCTATTTCTAGCTTTGCTGTTGATGTGGTTCAGTTGAGGAAAGGATGTGGGAGTCGGCTTGACAACAGGAACTCCTCTCCTTTTTTGCAGATGACCGTCCCCTGCTCCTCCTATAGGACCATGTAAGTTCCATCCATCCCAGAGTACCCCTGAACACTGACCCCACCCTAACCCCACCCTTCCCTGACCCTTTCCCTGACCCTTTCCCTGACCCTTTCCCTGAATCTTACCCTGACCAGACCCCAACCTTGACCCTGGCCCCTATCCTGACCCCTATCCTGACCCCTAACCTGACCCCTATCCTGACCCCTAACCTGACCCCTATCCTGACCCCTAACCTGACCCCTATCCTGTCCCCTATCCTGACCCTTATCCTGACCTTTCCCTGACCACCTCTGTCCCCAGTATCGGCCGTCTGGACATAGCCATGCAAACAATCCCTCTAGCAGTGGAAGCTGTTGTCTCCTCCAGCAAGATAGCTCTGCTACAGCACACACCACAAGGTAACCCTAACCCCTGACCTTAACCTTAACCCCTGACCCCAACAAGCCATGTCAAACAGTAAACAGGTTTCGTGTCTGACACAGCTTGTTTCCTGTTTCCTGTTGGACATGGCTTGTTTCTTGTTTTCTGTCGAACAATGTTTGTTTCCTGTTTCCTGTCTGACACGGCTTGTTTCCTGTCGTGTTTTGTTTAGGCTGCATCGTCTACAGTGGAGACTGCAGCATCACATCCTACAACGGTAAGACATCCCCTATTGGTCACCTGACTGTCAATCAACACAGTGAGACCATCATGAACCAGTGGTGGTACTAGCTCATCATGAACCAGTCGTGGTACTAGCTCATCATGAACCAGTGGTGGTACTAGCTCATCATGAACCAGTGGTGGTACTAGCTCATCATGAACCAGTGGTAGTACTAGCTCATCATGAACCAATGGTGGTACTAGCTCATCATGAACCAATGGTGGTACTAGCTCATCATGAACCAATGGTGGTACTAGCTCATCATGAACCAGTGGTGGTACTAGCTCATCACGTCATCTGTTTTCCACAGAGACGGAGATCTGTGCTGGGGTGGACAGGTAGGAACTCTGATGTCACTTCCTGTCATGGAGCCCCTGCTTCATGTGGCTCAGGATCTTTCCACACGTCTTTTTACTCAATTATCAAGATGTATTCAATATCTTGTTTGTCTTGTGAATCTTTAGATATACAATCAATATATTTTATTTCGCAATTATATCTTCAATGTTTCTGTGGTGTCATGTATTTGTTTGAGGTATCCTAAATATTTTTTTACTCAATTATTTATAGATTAATGTACTCAATTATTTAATTAATATCTTGTTTATTTCTTGAATATTCTCATGTTTAATATCTTTGGGTCTCACTTTGTTTACTTCAGCTCTGCACTTCAGCGTCTCCTTGACAACAGCCAGACAGGAAGCGTTCTGTGTGACCACAGCATCAGGGACTTCGCCTGTGCTTCAGTATGTTCAAGTTTGCACTACTCGTTGAACTTCTCAAATCCTAAAGCATGTTTGCACCATGGAGCTGAACTGCACATGATAACACTGTTCCATCCTCCTCTCTTCATCTCTTCCTTCTCTCCGCCTCCTCCTCTCTTCATCTCTTCCTTCTCTCCGCCTCCTCCTCTCTTCATCTCTTCCTTCTCTCCGCCTCCTCCTCTCTTCATCTCTTCCTTCTCTCCGCCTCCTCCTCTCTTCATCTCTTCCTTCTCTCCGCCTCCTCCTCTCTTCATCTCTTCCTTCTCTCCCCCTCCTCCTCTCTTCATCTCTTCCTTCTCTCCCCGTCCTCCTCTCCTCCTCTTTCCTCCGCTCCTCCAGCTCTCTGCAGTCACAGCGGAGAGTCTGGCTGGCGTGTTGAGGTGTCAGCTGTCAGCTAACTCCACCCAGGTGACTCCAGGCACATGGCCAGCTAACTCCACCCAGGCCAGAGGCACCTGGAAGCTGTTCCTGTACAAGACCTCCATCGTGCTGGACGCGGCTCTGGACCTGCTCTCCAACACGGTACTTCCTGTCTGTCTGTCTGTCTGTCTGTGTACCTGTCTGTCTGTCTGCCTGTCTGTGTACCTGTCTGTCTGTCTGTGTACCTGTCTGTCTGTCTGTGTACCTGTCTGTCTGTCTTTCTGCCTGTCTGTCTGTCTGCCTGTCTGTGTACCTGTCTGTCTGTCTGTCTGTCTGCCTGTCTGTTGAGTAGTACAAGCCCTGACCTTTAACCCCATCCACTTCATTTCCTAGACATTGAACTCTGCTAACCCTGCGGTGACATTGGCTCTGGATGCAATCACAGAGCTCCGATTGGACAGTTTCACCATGACGAACTTCAGAGAACAAGCTTTTATTGAGCTGTGGTTTAATACCAGACTCCGCCCCTTCCTGCCTGCGGTGTCGGTCAGCTTCCTGTCCTGCCTGAGCACCAAGAACTTCAGCTGTCAGACCTACCAGAGCCTGTAGGTCCCATGACAGGCGCATGGAGATATGTTTACATAATATTATTAATGATGGAAATTAAAGTTGTTTTGTACCCTGGTTTTATTTATAACCAGCCCAAAGCTATAGTCATCTGACCCCTGATTGACCCCTGATTGAGCCCTGACCTCTGACCCTAGGGTGCAGATCCTGAGTCAGCAGCAGGCAGCAATGGACTTGTCTAGGAGCCTTTCTGTATACACACACCTGATACAGGTGTTCCTCACCAGGAATCACACCACAGGTAACTCATCTGAACACATTCCTGGTTATACACACACCTGGTCTCCCACCTGCACATATACCTGCTCACACACCTGAAAGCTCATCTGGTAACTGGTGTGTGTGTGTGTGTGTGTGTGTGTGTGTGTGTAGATGCCAGCTGTGTGGTGGGCAGTGTGGACAGTGGAGACTGGCTGCTGAAGAACATGGGGAGATATTCTGCTCTGGCTTCATTCCCTGATCTCCAGAGACTAAACTCCAACTTTTCTGCGGTACGTCTGCGCCCATGAGTGTGTTAAACTGGGTGTGCGTGTCCCCAGATGGAGGCTGTGTGTGTGTGTGTGTGTGTAGTAACAGTGTGCGTGTCCCCAGATGGAGGCTGTGTGTGTGTGTGTGTGTGTGTAGTAACAGTGTGTATGTCCCCAGATGGAGGCTGTGTGTGTGTGTGTGTGTGTGTGTGTGTGTGTGTGTGTGTGTAGTAACAGTGTGTGTGTCCCCAGATGGAGGCTGTGTGTGTGTGTGTGTGTAGTAACAGTGTGTGTGTCCCCAGATGGAGGCTGTGTGTGTGTGTGTGTGTAGTAACAGTGTGTGTGTCCCCAGATGGAGGCTGTGTGTGTGTGTGTGTGTGTGTAGTAACAGTGTGTATGTCCCCAGATGGAGGCTGTGAGTGTGCTAGCCGTCAGACAGCTGGCGGAGGTGTCCTCCACCCCGGGCCAGCTCACCAGCCCCGCCCAGGTTACCATGGTGATGAACAACGTCCCAGACCACCTCTTCACCTCCTTCTTCTCAGACTTCTCTCCCGCCGTCATGGTAACCAGCTTCCAAACCATGCTTCAAACCAGCAGTACTGTAGGATGAAGACAACCTTGTAACCATTTAATAATCCTCTCTCTCCTCTTTTCACCCTCCCACTCTCTCCCTCCCTCCCTCCCTCCCTCCCTTCCAGGGTCATGTGACAATGCTCCCCCCCTCAGTGAGGTCAGCGTTCCTCCAGATCATCTTCTCCCGTGGCAACCTCTCCAACCCAGTTGCCGTAGATGACCAGGAAGTGCTGTTGTGGCTGCATGTGAGGCTCCGCCCCCTACTGGTGGGCATGTCTGCGCTCCACGTCGCCCCCTACTTCAGTGTGTTGGCACAGAGGAACTGCAGCACCGAGCAGCAGGGGTGAGAGTCACACTGCATCTCTCTGTCTCTCTACCTCCCTCTCTCTGTCTCTCTCTCTCTCTACCTCCCTCTCTCTATCTCTCTCTCTCTACTTCCCTCTCTCTCCATCTCTCTGTTTCCCTCTCTCTCTACCTCCCTCTCTCTATCTCTCTCTCTCTACCTCCCTCTCTCTATCTCGCTCTCTCTACCCCCCTTTCTCTCCCTCCCTCTCTCTCTCTTTATCTCCACTTTCTAAACCTCTGCTCCATCTCTCTTTCTTACTCATATTTACCGGTATCTATTTCCATCTCTGTCTCTCCCTCTCTCTCTGTTCATCTCTCCTTCCTTCTATCTCCTTTTCTCTAGAATGGACCTCCTTAACACTACCATCTCCAGTCTCCATGACGACACCAAGACTGTAATCTTCAGTCAGATCGTGGAATCTCTCCGGGGTAGGGAGGCGGGGTGGACACGACAACAACCACAACACTTTGAACAAACACAATAATACTGTGACACAGACACACCCTCACATACTCACCCTCACACACACCCTCACACACACACACACCCTCACACACAACCTAACACACACACTCTCACACACACACACACCCTCACATACTCACCCTCACACACAACTTAACACACACACACCCTAACACACACACACCCTAACACACACACCCTAACACACAAACACTCTCTCTCACCCCTCAGGACCCACACCGCTGCGTTGCTACGGTGACAACTACAACCACAGTTTCTATGGTTACCTGGAGAGTACATTCATGGGCTTCCAGTTCCCCAACCTGACCACCTTCATGTCCCTGATGCCCAGCAACCGCAGGGAACAGGTAGGGAGGGAGGGGGACATGGAGGGAGGGGGACAGGGAGGGAGGGGGACAGGTAGGGAGGGGGACAGGTAGGGAGGGGGACAGGGAGGGAGGGGGACAGGTAGGGAGGGAGGGAGGGAGAAGGGAGGGAGGGAGGACAGGTAGGGAGGGGGGCAGGGAGGGAGGGGGACAGGTAGGGAGGGGGACAGGTAGGGAGGGGGACAGGTAGGGAGGGGGACAGGTAGGGAGGGAGGGAGGGAGAAGGGAGGGAGGGAGGACAGGTAGGGAGGGGGGCAGGGAGGGAGGGGGACAGGTAGGGAGGGGGACAGGTAGGGAGGGGGACAGGTAGGGAGGGGGACAGGTAGGGAGGGAGGGAGGGAGAAGGGAGGGAGGGAGGACAGGTAGGGAGGGGGGCAGGGAGGGAGGGGGACAGGTAGGGAGGGGGACAGGTAGGGAGGGAGGGAGGGAGAAGGGAGGGAGGGAGGACAGGTAGGGAGGGGGGCAGGGAGGGAGGGGGACAGGTAGGGAGGGGGACAGGTAGGGAGGGGGACAGGTAGGGAGGGGGACAGGTAGGGAGGGGGGCAGGGAGGGAGGGGGACAGGTAGGGAGGGGGACAGGTAGGGAGGGAGAAGGGAGGGAGGGAGGACAGGTAGGGAGGGAGGACAGGTAGGGAGGGGGGCAGGGAGGGAGGGGGACAGGTAGGGAGGGGGACAGGGAGGGAGGGGGACATGGAGGGAGGGGGACAGGTAGGGAGGGAGGGGGACAGGTAGGGAGGGGGGCAGGGAGGGAGGGGGACAGGTAGGGAGGGGGACAGGTATGGAGGGAGGGGGACATGGAGGGAGGGGGACAGGTAGGGAGGGAGGGAGGGAGGAGAGGGAGGGAGGGGCACAGGTAGGGAGGGAGGGAGGACAGGTAGGGAGGGGGACAGGTAGGGAGGGGGACAGGTAGGGAGGGGGACAGGTAGGGAGGGAGGGAGGGAGAAGGGAGGGAGGGAGGACAGGTAGGGAGGGGGGCAGGGAGGGAGGGGGACAGGTAGGGAGGGGGACAGGTAGGGAGGGGGACAGGTAGGGAGGGGGACAGGTAGGGAGGGGGACAGGTATGGAGGGAGGGGGACATGGAGGGAGGGGGACAGGTAGGGAGGGAGGGAGGGAGGGAGGGGGACAGGTAGGGAGGGAGGAGAGGGAGGGAGGGGCACAGGTAGGGAGGGGGACAGGTAGGGAGGGAGGGAGGGAGAAGGGAGGGAGGGAGGACAGGTAGGGAGGGGGGCAGGGAGGGAGGGGGACAGGTAGGGAGGGGGACAGGTAGGGAGGGAGGGAGGGAGGAGAGGGAGGGAGGGAGGACAGGTAGGGAGGGGGGCAGGGAGGGAGGGGGACAGGTAGGGAGGGGGACAGGTAGGGAGGGGGACATGGAGGGAGGGGGACAGGGAGGGAGGGGGACAGGTAGGGAGGGGGACAGGTAGGGAGGGGGACAGGGAGGGAGGGGGACAGGTAGGGAGGGGGACAGGTAGGGAGGGAGGGAGGGAGAAGGGAGGGAGGGAGGACAGGTAGGGAGGGGGGCAGGGAGGGAGGGGGACAGGTAGGGAGGGGGACAGGTAGGGAGGGGGACAGGTAGGGAGGGGGACAGGTAGGGAGGGAGGGAGGGAGAAGGGAGGGAGGGAGGACAGGTAGGGAGGGGGGCAGGGAGGGAGGGGGACAGGTAGGGAGGGGGACAGGTAGGGAGGGGGACAGGGAGAAGGGAGGGAGGGAGGACAGGTAGGGAGGGAGGACAGGTAGGGAGGGGGGCAGGGAGGGAGGGGGACAGGTAGGGAGGGGGACAGGGAGGGAGGGGGACAGGTAGGGAGGGGGACAGGTAGGGAGGGGGACATGGAGGGAGGGGGACAGGTAGGGAGGGAGGGGGACAGGTAGGGAGGGGGACAGGGAGAAGGGAGGGAGGGAGGACAGGTAGGGAGGGGGGCAGGGAGGGAGGGGGACAGGTAGGGAGGGGGACAGGTATGGAGGGAGGGGGACATGGAGGGAGGGGGACAGGTAGGGAGGGAGGGAGGGAGGAGAGGGAGGGAGGGGCACAGGTAGGGAGGGAGGGAGGACAGGTAGGGAGGGGCACAGGTAGGGAGGGGGACAGGTAGGGAGGGAGGGAGGGAGAAGGGAGGGAGGGAGGACAGGTAGGGAGGGGGGCAGGGAGGGAGGGGGACAGGTAGGGAGGGGGACAGGTAGGGAGGGGGACAGGTAGGGAGGGGGACAGGTAGGGAGGGGGACAGGTATGGAGGGAGGGGGACATGGAGGGAGGGGGACAGGTAGGGAGGGAGGGAGGGAGGGAGGGGGACAGGTAGGGAGGGAGGAGAGGGAGGGAGGGGCACAGGTAGGGAGGGGGACAGGTAGGGAGGGAGGGAGGGAGAAGGGAGGGAGGGAGGACAGGTAGGGAGGGGGGCAGGGAGGGAGGGGGACAGGTAGGGAGGGGGACAGGTAGGGAGGGGGACAGGTAGGGAGGGAGGGAGGGAGGAGAGGGAGGGAGGGGCACAGGTAGGGAGGGAGGGAGGACAGGTAGGGAGGGGGGCAGGGAGGGAGGGAGGAGGGACAGGTAGGAAAGGAGGAGTGGGGGGAGGATGATAGTTAGGATGAGGATGATGAGGATGATTGTGATGATGGTGGTCTTCCTCCCCAGCTGATAAACTCCATGCCACTGTCAGACCTGGCTAGTTTCCTACGAAGGCCGAACAGCGTGGACGACAACACACAACTCTGTCTTCTCTACAGCACACACACACTGACCCCTCTGCTGCTTGAGAAGGTACACACACACACACACACACAGAGCACACACACACACACTGACCCCTCTGCTGCTGGAGAAGGTACACACACACACACACACACACACTGACCCCTCTGCTGCTGGAGAAGGTACACACACACACACACACACAGAGCACACACACACACACTGACCCCTCTGCTGCTGGAGAAGGTACACACACACACACACACACAGAGCACACACACACACACTGACCCCTCTGCTGCTGGAGAAGGTACACACACACACACACACACACACTGACCCCTCTGCTGCTGGAGAAGGTACACACACACACACACACACACACAGAGCACACACACACACACTGACCCCTCTGCTGCTGGAGAAGGTACACACACACACACACACACAGAGCACACACACACACACTGACCCCTCTGCTGCTGGGGAGAAGGTACACACACACACACACACACACACACACACACAGAGCACACACACACACACTGACCCCTCTGCTGCTGGAGAAGGTACACACACACACACACACACACTGACCCCTCTGCTGCTGGAGAAGGTACACACACACACACACACACACACACACTGACCCCTCTGCTGCTGGAGAAGGTACACACACACACACACACACACACACTGACCCCTCTGCTGCTGGACAAGGTACACACACACACCCTAACCCTCTCCCTCTCTCCAGGAGAGGCTGCCGGCGGCCGTGGGCCGTCTCACCCTGCCCTGCGTGTGGCCAGTGGCCCTCGGCTCCGCCCGGGGGTCAGAGGTCAACGCCTGGTTTGACCTCCGTCTCCGTGACTACCTGGGCTTCCTGTCCAAGAGCCTGCTCACTTCCCCTGCTGTGCAGAACGCCACCTGTCCTGCCTTCAGGAAGCTGTAGGGTCTACACACACACATCCTCACACACACCCTCACACACACACACCTCACACACACACATCCTCACACACACACATCCTCCCACACACACACACACACACACACACACACCCTCACACATACACACACCCTCACACACATCCTCACACACACACATCCTCCCACACACACACACACACACACCCTCACACACACACATCCTCACACACACCCTCACACACACACATCCTCACACACACTCTCACACACCCTCACACACACCTTCACACACACACACCCTCACACACACACACACCCTCACACACACCTTCACACACACACACCCTCACACACACACACACCCTCACACACACCTTCACACACACACACCCTCACACACACACACCCTCACACATACCCTCACACACACCCTTACACACACACATAAGCATTTAATCAGGTAGCATCAGTTGAGACATGCTAACATGCATTTAACAAAGTGGTGTGTGTGTGGTTGTTGCAGGGTGGCAGTGATGGGTAACCATGAGTACAGCGCTGCAGACTTTAGGCCCTCAGACGTGTATGACACCATCAGAACGTACCTCAAGTCAGGTCGGCCATCTTGGATCAAAGCCAGCTGTTTCTTTCACACTCATAGAGACAACCTCAGGACCACGTCCACCATATCTCCACCTGCTAATCTGAAACATCCTCTCCTCCTCCAGACTCGGTGCCCAGGTGCTACAGCTTCAGTGCCCCAGACCTGAACTCCACAGCCTGGTTCTCTGAATACCTGGGGCCCTTCATGCCCTTCCTCACTCTGGAAGACCTCAACACCTTTGGATCAACACAGGTGCTGGACCTCAACACCTTTGGATCAACACTAACCATGACCCAGAAACCTAACCTGAACCTTTAACCCTAAACCAACTGAAGTTGTGGTCAACACTTTCTTAGTTTACCATCCTTGAGGGATAATGTGTGTGATGTGTGTGTACTGATGTGTGTGTATATAACATGACATGTGATGTGTTTGTGTGTCCAGGTGTTGCAGGTGTTTACAGTGAACCCAGTCAACATCGCCCTTTTGAACCACTCCAGCCTGCCAGTCAACCTCACCAACTACTACACATATCTGATCTACCAGCAGGACAGCTCCTTCAGCCCTCTGCTGTAGGTACACACACACTGTCACACACACACCATCACACACACACACCATCACACACACTTTTTGTTTTGTCTGATGAATTTTGAATCACATGTTTAAACAACTGCCTTTCTCTTTTCATCCAACCCTTCTACCCCCTCCCCCCCTCCTCCTCCCCCCGCTCCTCCCCCCTCCTCCCCCCCTACCATCCCTCCTCCCATCCCTCCTCCCCCCCTACCATCCCTCCTCCCATCCCTCCTCCCCTCTCCACTCCTCCCATTCTTCCTCCCCTCTCCCTCCCCCTCCTCCCCTCCCAACTCCATCCATTCCTCCCCCTCTCCTCCCCCTCCTCCCCTCCCAACTCCTCCCATCCTTCCTCCCCTCTCCTCCCTCCTCCTCCCCCTCCTCCTCCCCCTCCTCCTCCCCTCCTCCCCCCCTCCTCCCCCCCTCCTCCTCCCCTCCTCCCTCCCTCCTCCTCCTCCCCCTCCTCCTCCCCTCCTCCCCCCCTCCCATCCTTCCTCCCCTCTCCTCCTCCCCCTCCTCCTCCCCCTCCTCCCCCCCTCCTCCTCCCCCTCCTCCTCCCCTCCTCCCCCCCTCCCATCCTTCCTCCCCTCTCCTCCCTCCCCCCTCCTCCCCCTCCTCCTCCCCCTCCTCCTCCCCCCCTCCCATCCTTCCTCCCCTCTCCTCCCTCCCTCCTCCTCCCCCTCCTCCTCCCCCTCCTCCTCCCTCCTCCCCCCCTCCCATCCTTCCTCCCCTCTCCTCCCTCCCCCCTCCTCCCCCTCCTCCTCCCCCTCCTCCTCCCCTCCTCCCCCCTCCCATCCTTTCTCCCCTCTCCTCCCTCCCTCCTCCTCCCCTCTCCTCCCTCCCTCCTCCTCCCCCTCCTCCTCCCCCTCCTCCTCCCCTCCTCCCCCCCCTCCCATCCTTCCTCCCCTCTCCTCCCTCCCTCCTCCTCCCCCTCCTCCTCCCCCTCCTCCTCCCCCTCCTCCCCCCAGTCTCCCCCTCCTGTGCAGGTGTGTGGCTCCTGCTCGGGCCTTTGCTCAGCTGACTGCAGAGCAGAGCAACGTTGTTCTGTTCAACCTGAGCATCTGCTCCAACCTGGACCCACTGGTACAACACACACACTTCTACACTCAGTGAACTCTCAGCTACACACACAGCATGTATGTATGTGTGTGTGTATTAAACGTGTGCGTGTGTCCCAGGTGTCAGCCCAGCTAGCCAGCAACATAGACGGCTCCCTGACGGAGAACTCCTTCGCTGCCCTCGGCAACAGCAGCACCTGGCTCAGCACTGGTCAGCTGATCCTGGCTCCGCCCACAGTGTTGCTCGCATCACTGCACATGCTCAGCCTGTTGACTGGCTGGAACCAGGGACAGTCGCTGATCATCATCCAATCTCTGCTCATGTCTGGATCCTTGCAGGTATGTGGAGGGAGAAATGGAGGGATAGATGGATGAGATGACTATATTAATCTCTGATGGGGATGATAAGAACATGGATGATCTCTCTCTCTCCAGATCAACAGCTCCTCCTCTCTCCTCATGCTGGGAACTCTGTTGGGGGGCATTCCCGTGGCAACTATGGGCGCCATCAGCGGTCAGGAGCTCATCCTCTCTTCCCAGAATCCTTCATTCCTCGCCAACCTGATTAACGCTCCCATCATCCTCCAGCAGACCTTTGTCACCCAGGTACAGTGTCACACGCTTATCTTCCCCAGGTGTCACACGCTTAGTCTTCCCCAGGTGTCACACGCTTAGTCTTCCCCAGGTGTCACACACTTAGTCTTCCCCAGGTGTCACACGCTTAGTCTTCCCCAGGTGTCACACGCTTAGTCTTCCCCAGGTGTCACACGCTTAGTCTTCCCCAGGTGTCACACGCTTAGTCTTCCCCAGGTGTCACACGCTTAGTCTTCCCCAGGTGTCACACACTTAGTCTTCCCCAGGTGTCACACACTTAGTCTTCCCCAGGTGTCACACCTTCAGTCTTCCCCAGGTGTCACACCTTCAGTCTTCCCCAGGTGTCACACCTTCAGTCTTCCTCAGGTGTCACACGCTTAGTCTTCCCCAGGTGTCACACACTTAGTCTTCCCCAGGTGTCACACACTTAGTCTTCCCCAGGTGTCACACCTTCAGTCTTCCCCAGGTGTCACACCTTCAGTCTTCCCCAGGTGTCACACCTTCAGTCTTCCTCAGGTGTCACACGCTTAGTCTTCCCCAGGTGTCACACCTTCAGTCTTCCCCAGGTGTCACACCTTCAGTCTTCCCCAGGTGTCACACCTTCAGTCTTCCTCAGGTGTCACACGCTTAGTCTTCCCCAGGTGTCACACACTTAGTCTGGTTCTGAATCTGAATTTTCTGGCTGCACCAGATCATCTTGGTGAACAGCAACGCAGAGAGCATCATCCAGAACGTTCCTGACACCATGGCAACGGAGATCCCTCGAGGGCAGCTGTTAGGGTTCTCACAGAGCGGCGCCGTGGCAACCACCCTCAACAAGAAGAAGTGGAAGCAAGAGCAGGTGGGACACACACACACACATACTCTAACACACACAAACTCTAACACACACAAACTCTAACACACATACTCTAACACACACATACTCTAACACACACAAACTCTAACACACACAAAGTCTAACGCTCTGGTTCTGTGTAGGCTGTTCTGTTCTTCGACACAGTGGCGGTGCAGTTTGACAACCCTGACAGGTACGATCTTCTCCTCCTCCCTGTCCTCCTCCTTCTCTTCCTCCTCCTTCCCTCCATGTCTCACTCAACTATAATGTTGTGTGTGTGTGTGCAGCATATCGTCCTCGGTGCTCCAGGGCTTCACCTGCACCAGAGTGTCGACTCTGAGCCGCATGAAGATCAGAGGCCTGGTCAGAGCCTGCAGGAAGAGGGGGGGCCAGAGAGTCACCC